>NW_025051089.1:0-12562 GCF_019279795.1 Protopterus annectens | reverse complement strand
GAATACTACAGGGTCCCTTTTTTTTGGAAAATAGGTCCCAAAGTAAGGCTTCCACTGCAAAACCTACCCTCTGACAGAGATTCTAGGGCATGGATAGATGGGGAAAAAGATTTACACATCTGCTACCTTGGCTATAAGGGCCTTAAACTGCCAGTTTCATATGCTCAAATATCAGCACTATGTCATGACACTGCTTAAACAGAAAATGTTGGCAAATTCTGAATGTGCAGAAAACAAAGAAATGCAGGATTTATTGCATGCAGCTGAACAAGTTGGAAAGCATACTTTGCAATGTGGGTTTGATTTTCTGGAGGCCTCCTGCAGGGCCGCTGTTACGGGTTCTGTAATTAGGAGGCATGCTTGGTTAAAGGAACAAAATCTGCCTGATCATGTCAAAGCTAAATTATTAGATGCACCATTACAGCATTATACCTAGTTTGGTGTTAAGGCAGAAGAGTTGTTAAAGAAAATGGAGGACAAAGCTAAATCTATGCAAACGGTCAAATATTTTTTACAAGTACAGCCACCTAGGTTTAGCAGACATTGGCCTACAAAGAATTGGTCCTTTCCATTGTCAGACAGACCTCAAAGGGCAGATCCAGGCCCCTAGAGGCAGATCCCAGCAGCAAGGTTCTTACAGGTCTAAGCAATGGGGTGGTTCTACCTCCAAAAGTGGAGAAGACAAATCACAACCATACAGAAAACCATCCCAATGACTTCCCCCTGCCTGCACCAAGCACTTATTCTACTGGCAGCACCCTTAGGGGGAAAATAGCATTTTTTTCTCAAAATTGGCACACTATAACCTAGGACAAATGGGTTCTAAACATAGTGTCACAAGGCTACAAGTTTCACTTTCATACCCTGCCCAAGGTCAAATGGTTGAACAGACTTGTCAAGAAATCAATGGGCTGAGGCTCAAAAACAAGTCTCGTCCCTCATGGACACTGGAGCTATTCAACAAGAGCCACAGCAAGAGCAGGGGCAAGGATTTTACTCAAGACTTTTCTTGGTACCAGAAAGGATAAAAGCATGAAGACCAATACTGGACCTATCTATTCTAAACATTTTCCTGGATATACCAAAATTCAAGATGTTGACCTTACAGCAGCTTCTGCCCATGCTGGACAGAAAGGCTTGGATCATCACTTTAGACCTAAAAGAGGCATACCTGCATGTCCCAATCAGACAATCATGCAGAAGATACCTCAGATTCAAGGCTGGTTCAAAGCATTACCAATTCTCTGCACTGCTCTTTGGCTTATCTGCTGCACCCAGGGTCTTCACAAAGTGCCTGGCACCAGTAATTGCTTTCTGCAGGCAAAGAGGAATACAAATATGTCCTTACTTGGACGACTGCCTCATTCGAGCAGAGAACAAGGCATCTGGCATTTGTGAAAAGACTTTTAACATGGCTAGGGTACACAGTCATTGAAGAGAAATCAAAGCTAGTACCCTCTCAAGAGATATTCCTGGGTGCAAGCTTAAATACAACTGCCCAGATGGCTTGTCTCACGCCAGACAAAGACAACTGACTACCTATTTCAAGGCAATGGCAACAAAGGCCCAGTTTTCTGCAAGCAAACTTCTGCAGGCTGTGGGCTTCATGGCATCCTGCATCCTACTAATTCCATATGCAAGACTGCATATGAGGAAACTTCAATGGTACCTAAAAAGTGTCTGGACACAACATTGCCACAGCCTGGAAACAATGATTACTCTCATTCCGTGCCTGCAACAGGAGTTTTGATGATGGGCAAATGCTGGTCACCAAAACAAGGGACAGCCATTCTCACTACCCCCAGCCAGGCAGAACCTAGCATTGATGCATCAGATTATGGCTGGGGGCCCACATGGCAGGAAGAGGCATTCAGGGCACCTTGTCCTCAAATCTGATGCATCTACATATCAATCAAAAAGAGATGCTAGCTGTTCAAAATGCCCTGACAGCCTTCAAGGACCTAATTCATCCGGGACAGCTACTGATAAAGACAGACAATACCACAGTCATGTGGTACATAAACAAGCAGGGGGCACGCATTCTTACCCCCTTTGCAGACTAGCCATGACATTATGAGACACAGCATTGACTTACCAAGTTCATCTGCAGGCACAGTTCTTGCCAGGAAAGGACAATACTCTGGCAGACGAACTAAGCAGAAACCTCATGGATCCCCACGAGTGGCACCTGGATCCACAAGTCTTCAGCATGATAACAAAGAAATAGGGATGCCCGGACATAGATCTATTTGCCTCCCTCACAACTATCAACTAAAAGATTCTGCACAAGGACTTATCACAGACAAGCATGGAAAGTGGCCTATCTTTCAACTGGAAAAACTATCAGTATATGCCTTTCCTCCACTGCCTCTCCTCCCCAAGGTACTCCTAAAGGTCAGACAGGAAAAACCAAAAATGATTGCCCAGACTGGCCCCGCCAGTGCTGGTATCCAGTCTTAAGGAACTTGTCTCAATGCCCAGCCTGGACCTTACCAAATTCCTCCCTACTGTCCCAGCAAAACAATCTGATCCTGCACAGCCAACTCAGGACTTTAAACGTGGCAGCATGGTGGATAATGTAGCCATACAAAACACACCTCTCAGTAAAGCTGTGATGGATGTCATTTTGGAAGCCAGAAGGCCTAGTACTAGAAAATCCTATGCAGGAAAATGGAAGATTTGTGCTTGGAACCAAGCTCAAGGAACTGACAGCTGTACCAAATATTCTTCAGATTTTGCAGTACTTAACTGAGATGCTGAACAAAGGCCTATCTTTTTCATCAATTAAAATTCATGCCTCTGCCATTTCGGCTCATTACAGTACAGAGCCACCACTCTTTTCTCATCCTTTATTAAGGCAGTACCTCAGAGGAGCCAAAATTTAAGGCCTCCAAGGAGACCATGCCTGCATGGGACCTCAATTATGTATTGGAAAAACTCTCCCTACCTCCTTTTGAGCCAACTGCTACTGCGGATATAAAGTTCTTATCTTGGAAAACAGCTCAGCTCCTAGCAATAACTTCTGCAAGACGTGTGTCAGAGCTACAGGCTCTCATGGCTTTGGAACCTTTTATCATTTTTTATCCAGACAGGGTCTCTTTTGAGGACAAACCCTACATTTATGCCTAAGGTGGTGTCCAGTGTAGCCCTTAACCAAACTATTCATTTGCAACTTTTATCCAAATCCACAGAACAAGGGGGAGAAAATTCTGCATTCTTTGGACATACACAGACAACTTACATGCTATTCGGACAAAATTAAAGTTCTCAGAAAAACAGAAAATTACTACTGGCATATGCTGCAGGATCACAAGGAAAGGCTATTTCCAAGCAGACTATTTCAAAGTGAATAAGTCACTGCATTCATTTCTGCTACTCTCAGCATGGCAAGCCAGTGCCTAAGGCATTAGGCCACATTCAACCAGAGCGACAGCCACTTCGGCAGCCTTTCTCAGGGGAGTACCAACCAAAGACATTTTAGACGCTGCTACTTGGAGTTCAGTGCACACTTTTACGAAGCAATACAATCTGCCACTTTACTCTAAATCCAGAGCAGGCTTTGCCACTGCAGTTCTGCAGGGCCTCATAGCCACTCCTAATATTGTTTAGCTCCAGCCCCCTATCCATAGCTTTGGGACTCTACCCAAATGTAATGACTGCAACAGTGAAACACGAAGAACATAGTACAGTTGTGTACACTTACCATAAATGTAGATGTTCAAGTGTGTTCACTGTTGCAGTCCAGGTTACCCACCTGCCATCCCCTCTTTTTCTGCTGGAACTTAACTTTACTTCTCTGATCTATACAACCTATGTGGTGTATTTGCTTGTAGATGAAGGTAAAGTTTATTTTGGTGCATGTATGTTTTATATATACTTAGCCTACCCTTTTGGGGGCACCTGACATCTGGGGCAAGAAAAACTGAAGAAAATGGCGTCTGTTGCATCTTATGTACCCCTGACGACCTGACGTCAGGAAAGGGGCAACAGCAAGTGACGTAGGACCCAAGACTTTGGAATTCAGGCCGACTGAGGGCGACCTGCCAGCAGGATTACCGAAATGTAATGACTGCAACAGTGAATACACTCATACATCTACATTTATGGTAAGTGTACACAACTGTACTTTTCTGATTATGAAGACATGCCCTTATCTGCTTATGAGGATTCATATGCAGAGGAATCCATTCATTCTGCCTCTCCTCCAGAGGATTTTTCGTTTGGTGAAACCCTACATACGTTGAGAGAGCATTTCCATTGGAAATGCTGGGATTATCCTCAGTCCAAAAAGAGACGGTGAATTTTTAGCTTTACCACAGCAGAGACCCTTAGCTATTCCTCCTGTTCTGGATGGAGTTCTGTTCATACCTTCACCAAGCATTACCACCTGCCTATCTTTTCCAAATCCATTGCAGGCTTTGCAACCACAGTCCTGCAGGGCATACTAGCCAGCCCCAACTCTTCTTCACTGCCTCCACTCATTCTTCAGCTTTGGGAATCAACCCAAGTGTGATGGCTGCATCAGTGAAACACGAATAACATAGTACAGTTGTGTACACTTAACATAAATGTAGATGTTTGAGTGTATTCACTGTTGCAGTCCTGGTTTTCCACCCTCCAGCCCCCTTGTCTGTCTCTCTCTCTCTTCCTCACTCTTTACAGGGCTGTTGGTATTTACTTTCTACTGTTGGTGTTATTCCACCATAACCTAGCTCCCTATTTGAGGGCTCCTGACATTTGGGGAAAGAAAAACTTATGTAATGGTGTTGGCTGCCTGTTTTTATACCACTGATGACCTGGCATCAGTCCTGGAGCGACAGCAACCGATGCAAAAATACTAAGCCTCTGGTATTCGGGCCGGATGAGGGCTACCCCTGCAGGATAACCCAAATGTGACGACTGCAACAGTGAAGTGAATGCACTTGAATGTCTACATTTATGGTAAATGTACACAACTGTACTTACCTGTAAGTCAGGTAAGTATATACATAACCATTATGTGTTAGCAGTGTAGACATTATTTTTGTTTGCAGAAAGGTGTTCCCTAGTGGATAGGGAAAGTATAGTTGGCTAAGATTAGACTTATTAAACGTTTACTGAAGCTGTGAACAGTAGCCACTGTGTGCTTGCTGATTATCTCGACCTAGCCTAGGCGTTTGATACTATCCCCATGCTTGATAGTATTGAAAAGTTAGACAAAGTTAATGTAAATCCCTGTTTTGTCCTCTGGATTGCAAACTGGTTATCCAGCACATTCAGTGAAATGAAAGTTGCTGGTGCCATCTCTGAACATAAGATTGTAACGAGTGTGGTACCACAGGGATCAGTGACGGATCCTCTGTTTGGCATTTATAGGTTCATAGGTTCATAGGTTGGTACTAGGCTATCAGCCCTAGGGCCTATACAAGCCTAGCCATAACAATTCCCTGGCTATTTCTTCCCACATTATTTACTTTCCTGGACCCCTGTCTAGCAGGGCACTGACGTGATCCCTGGGGTGAATTTCCTTTCTCCCATCCAATCGTCAAGGTTCCTCTTGAAGAGGTCCAAAGAGGCACTCTGCTTGACATGTATGGGCAATCTATTCCAGAGTCTGGGGAGTCTCTGGGTCAGGAACCTATCCCTCCAGCATGTTTTGTTTATTGTGATGACAAGGTTTAGATCCCTGGAGCGTGTAGCTCTGAGGGATTGGGATTTCTTTAAGTGTAGCATGTCCAACAGCTCTGGGTTTGACATGGCCTTGTATGTTAAGCAGAGATCGCCTCTGAGTAGACGATATGCAACAGAGTATAGCTGGAGTTTTTTAAGGCGGTCAGTATAGGGCATCTGCTTTAGGCCTGTGATTCTTTTAGTGAGGTATTTATGAGGCCTTTCCAGTTGTTGCAGATGTCTTGAGAGGTACATACCAAATGGGGCATTGTATTCTATAATGGGTCTAATGAGGGATGAGTACAGTGGGACAATGACCTCCTTTTTTCTGGATGAAAAGCCCTTGTGATGATGTGTGCCACATAGGATTTCCTGACTGTTGTGGCAATGTGGTTATCGAAGGTGAGACCACTGTCCACCTGTGTCCCTAAGTCTCTTATCACACTTTCTGTGTTTAGTGTACTGCCACCTATATGGTAATTCATGGATACATGTTTTTCCCAAAGGGATAACAATAAATTTCTTGGCATTGAGCTTGAGCCCATGGCTCTGGCACCAAGCATCTGTTTCTGTAAGGCCCTTTGTAGAGTATCCACATCATTTGGGGATTCAATAATGGCTCCCAGTTTGCAGTCATCTGCAAACTTTGTTAGCCAGAGTCCCTTAGTGTTTACCTGTACTTCAGAGAAGTAGATGCCAAACAAGAGGCCCCAGGACTGAACCCTGAGGTACTCCACTTGCACTTGTCTTTAGCTGGATTTGGAGTCTACTTTTACAGTGTGGGTTCTATCAGTAAGCCATTTAGCAACCCATTGGGTGACATAGGGATTAATGCCCAACTTAGTAAGTTTATCTATGATTCCAGAGTGGGGATGGTGTCAAAGGCCTTGGCAAGGTCTAGATAGGCTGTGTGGACCACCTTACCCTTGTCCATGGCTCTGGAGACTGATTCAAAGAAGTCAATCAGGTTCAGGAGACAAGATCGGCCCTTCACAAACCCAAACTGGGTGGGGTCCAGTGTTTGAAGGTTGCCAATGTCTTTGTTTATAAGTTCCATGATAATACGCTCCATGGCCTTGCAGATAAGGCTTGTCAGACTGATGGGACGGTAGTTTCCGGGATCCAAGGTGGATCCCCCCTTGTGGATTGGGATAACTGTAGCTCTGCGCCACTCAGTGGGCACGAAACCTGAGGTGAGGCTATGATTAAACATGACACTTAGGTGAGGTGCCAGTTCATATTGTAGTTCATGTAGTACACAGCCCGGGATGTCATCTGGTCCCATGGATGCTGTATTCTTGGCTTTAGAGAGTGCGTTTTGTACCTGTGTGGTTATTACTGGAATTTGGCAATCTGGGGGTATTGAGATGGGCCATTGAGGGGGTGAGAGGGGGGGTGAAGTTGGCACTGAATCGATCTGCCAGGATATTGGCAATATCCTTTGGATCAGTATATTTAATGCCATTCTGTTTTAGCTCAGAGCAGATCTGAGCATTGCCATTTAGATTCTTGACATAGTTATAGAATGCTTTGTGGTTGTCTTTGGAATCTTTGGCAATTTTATTTTCGTAACTAGCTTTGGAGGATTTTATGAGGCATCTCAGTTTCTTACTGAGGGTAGTAAGGGAGTTTTTTGCATCCTGGGATTTTCCTCTTTTTTGCAAAAGTTTCTTCCTTTTTTTGTAAAGTTTGTTTATGGCAGGGGACCACCAGATTGGCTTCCTTTTTTTGGATGAGAGCATTTTGGTTCTATTTGGGATGGCGATTCATGCATGAGTGGATGTGTTTACAGTGCCTTAGTGTAGGATTCAGCAGTTGAACTTTCAGTTCCCGTCTGCATGGGTGTTATGAAGTTTGTCACTTCTGACTTGAGTAGCATGAAGTTGGCTTTGGAGAAGTTTTATATGGTGGTTTCTTTACTGGGGGTGGGGGTGGGATGTGGATGTTAAGGGTGATTAGCTTATGGTCAGACCTGAATAACGAGGGGGTGACCATAGGTATGGAGCATTGATTTCCCATGTTGGTAATGACCAGGTCTAGGATATTGGAGCCCCTGGTGGGACTATGGATTAGTTGATCCAGGGCGTTGGAATTTATGAATTCCAAGAACCTAAAGGTGTTGGGACATGAGTAGTTTTCCCAGTTAATGGCAGGGTAGTTAAAATCACCCAGTATTGGTTCTATCTTAATATTTTCCAGTATGTTTAGAAAGGTGTATTGAGAATCTTGGGCTATCGTCGGGGATCTGTAGCAAGCTACAATTTGGATTGCAGTCTTACCTAGTGTTAGTTGCACTTGGAGAATTTCAGACACATTGTGTTGGCCAACTAGCCTGGTGGTGTGAATATCCTTGGTGAATATTGACACTCCTGCACCTTTAGTGTTTCGGTCCTGGTTTGGTGGCCAGGAAGTGTGGTAAGAGTTGTAGCCTGGTATTGCAGGGTGCTCTCTGGAGCCTTTAGCCAGCTCTCAGTTACTGCACAGATATCGATGTTCTCCTTTTTTAGGAGTGCCTCTAGAGAGTGCATTTTGAAGTTTAGACTTCTAGCATTGAGTAGCATTACCTTCAGATTTTGCATGCTTGTACCTGTTACGGTGGTGGTTTTGTCCTTTGAAGTTTGCCTAAAAAAGGCACTATAGGGGTGGCAAGAGCCTTAGCCAGTAACCTGAATCCCAGGGGCGACAGGTGCAGACCATCTCTGGCAAAGCATCGTGGTCTGTCAATCATGTCATCCCAGGCAGACAGATACTGGATCCCCTTTGAATGACACCATAAGCTTAGCCAATTGTTGAAGTCAGTCATTTTATCCTTTTATTGTGGTATCATTCTGGGCATACCTGCCTGGGCCACATGATCCGAGAGCTCTTCCACGTCTCTTTTCATGTAGTCCAGGGAGGTATGTCTCAAGTCATTCACTCCAACATGGGCAATGACCGTCATATTTGTACTTGTTGTGGAGTGACTTGAGTGCATGCATTATGTGGGGATCCTCACCCGACAGGCAGCTGACTGTAATTTTCTCCTTATTCAACCTGGTGAGAGGGACATCAGTATGCCGGACTATAGAGTCACCTATGACTAAAGTGTTAGGATAGAAACTGTGAAGTGCACAGTGATTACAGCGAAAAGCATTTTCAACCTTTAAAGGTTTGGAAAAAAATTGCAGGTTTGCAATACAAGCAAAGAGGCTAATAAAAACCTGATGTAAACATGTGGAAAAGGGCCCAAACCCGATCTGGTTTTCAGAACTGTGATCCTCAACAGTTTTAAAGCCAAAAACAAGACTAAAGCATAAAAACATTAAAAATAAAATGAAAAATCCCACCATTTTAAGATTCCACAGGTAATTGGGTATGATTATTTTAACATACAATGGAAGACATTTTTTTAGATCAGGGACGTAAAGATTGTTGCCATAAAAACACTTTTTAATACAGAAAGCTAAAACCAATTACATATAATATATTTGATCATATAAAACATAAAATTATTAGATGAAATGACTTAATATAATCATAAACAAAAACAAATCGAATACAAAACCATAAAAGATCTTTAAAAAATGAGTAATCAATAGAAATGATTGTGGACATCACAGTGATCAATGTGTACTTCAGTTGTAACAAATTCTGTAATAGTAAACATTATATGTAAACAAGAATAATTTATGAAAATTAATATTAAAAATTAAAAATTAAAAATGTATTTCCTTGTATCTATCCTTTAAAAAATATAATTTGAAACATGCTTTATGACTCAAATTAAAACCAAAAAAAAACCCTAGCATTGTTAAAATTTGATTAATAAATCATTTGTGGGCATAAGATAGATTTGACCATGTTAGAAAACATCAATACCTTAGGTCATTTCTAAGACTCAAAATTGTGTGCATTTGTGATACATTATTATGAAAAGACCTGAAATATAAAATGTGATTTAATTTTAAAATATTAAGTTTAAAAAATTTTTTTTTTGATTGGTAAGAAAAAATTAATGTTAAAATTAATTATAATGTCACAATGAAATCATTTGGGATTTCCTTCTAAACAAAATTACTTTTTCAAACCAAAATAAATTTTAAAAAAAAGAAATTAAATTAATAATTAAAATTCTTTTATTTATTTAAACCATATTAACCAAAAGTTAATATTCTTTTCATAAATTAAATGCATAAACATAATCGGGAATAAAAATTTATTCAATTGGGAATTTTCAAAAAAAATTTCCAAAAAATTTTGACATTTTGGGCCCTTTTTCTAAATTTAAAGAACATGGATCATCATTGAATAAAAATCGGTAAACCAACAAAATCGTATATTATTTTAGTTTATATCCATTTTCCCAAAAGGTTTTTATATCTTTAATTGTGTAGAGTAAATTTCTAATTTTAAAAATATTAATTTATTAATATATTAATAAATTAAATTTTCCAAAAAATTTTTTTGAATTAAAATCATTAAACCAAATTTTTCTTTTAATCAATATAGAAGTAAAAAATTTATTTGTAAAAAAATTTTTTTAAAAAAGAAATTTTAGTTTCAATATAGTTTCAATTTGAAAATTGTTTAGAAGAATAATATTTGTTTTAAATTTTTACTCATAAAAAACAAGGCACAATAGAAAACTTTATATCTATGGTCAATTAATTTTAAATCAAATTTCTGAAGTTCATTAAAATGCCAAAGGGATACCTGTCACAACCAGAAAATCAAAATAATCATTTAGTGTAAACCTTTTGAAAAAAGATCATACAAAGCAACGTAACATCTTATTGGTGCCACTTAAACAGTAGCAAATTTTTTATGTCATAATTCCAAAAATTAGTTTGAAGAATGTAGGTCCCATTTTCTGGAGGTAATAAATATGAATTTTCCTATCTTAAAATTCACGAACAATTATTAGGGTTTATTTCATTGATGATGGTTCATATGAAATGAAAATTCAAAGGTTGTATACTCTCTTTGTCAAATTCATAAAATTTATTAAGTAATTTTCAGCTTTTCAAATTTTGTCCAACTAAATAGGATGATTGAAGGCCATGTTTGGCCTTGTCCCTGTGATGTTTAACTATCTTAAACATCCAATGATTTCTTTTAAATCATAGTCCATGTTTACCTTAACAAAAATGTATTATGGTCAATTAATAAATTTGAAAGAATGAATATTCATGATACAATTTTTAATATGTTCCATCATTTATCAGGTTTGTTAATCTTGTCCTTATTTCCATAATGTCTGATGTAATCCCATTTCTCACCTATTCAACCCTGTTGCTTCATACATGTCTACCAAAGAGGCACACTAATCTTTGCATTGTTTTTCCTCTACATAAATCATTTCAGCTTCAAAATTGTTTTTATTTTTCCTCAAAAAGACAATATCTTATTGCCACTATTCTTTTTTTTATTAAAAAATTTTCACTGGTAACCATAACTTTTTTGCCCAAACAATAATTCAGCAGTTTAGATTTTTAACAATTGGCTAGTTCCTTTCGTCAAGACCATCAGTTGTCCAGTCAAAGTTAAAAAAGTGATTCCCTTAGTGTGTTGAGGGGGAACACAGTCATTAAAGTAGTTGAACAGTTCAGGTTTTGTAGTCCATAATAGAAAAAGGTGAAATGAACAATTACTACTGATAGGACTTTAGTCATGAAGAGATCCTGTCCTTTTGGATCCAGCCTGAAGTTCAATTGCCTCCATTTTTCCAAACTTTTAAGATTGTTTTTTGTGCAAACCACTTACTTTAACAGTGCCAGCAACAGTTTTATGTAGAATACATTACTAACACAAATGCACACAATTTGTAATTAGAAGACATGTTAAGGTGATTTCACTTTAGTCCTGTATGAATGGATGTAATCCATATCGTTCTCCCTTTGGCATTAGCTGCTTTTTGATAAGGGATTGTCCAACTATGGATTACGGGTACACTGGTGTCATCGGAAAAAAGGACATGCTGAAGTAAAAAAATCCGATCTCAATGGAGGTCACCAGTGTCACATAAAGTGACAAAGATAGTTTAATCAAAACGCATAATACGACATCAAACAAGACACATACATGGCATGGTACATAGCACAGTACATATGACAGGACAAACAAGGCTAAAATAATCGTACCTTGATATAAAAATTTTAAATAAAATAAAATGAAAATAGCAAATTACCTAGCACTTCACATTATAAACATTTACCATAGGTAATTTAGTGTAATATAAGTATTATTTGAACATACATATGATGACTGTTACACTTTTGTTAGATCAATACTCAAACTATTCAGCGTGACTATCAAAATACTATATCTCCATTCTGTTGTCCATAAGATTAATACCATAACTTTGTAATCAGGAACACTGACAGAAATGCTAATTACCTGTGGTAAATGTTTATAATGTGAAGTGCTAGGTAATTGCTATTTTCATTTTTATTTTATTTTTAAAAATTGTTATACTATTACTTTAATTAGTAATTGTTTTTTTGGCCAAGAAGTTTATTTAAACTGTTGAGGGATGGCGTTTAACAGTTCTGATGAAGACCAGATACACTGGTTGAAAGCTCAACATATGTTTCCATCATTTGCTTTTAGCATCAAGGATTTATGATTATTTTATCGTTTGTCCTGTCATATGTACTGTGCTTTTACCGTGCCATGTAATGTGTCTTGTTGGATGTACTTGTATCGTGGTTAGTGGCGTTTTTTGGATTAAACTATCTTTGTCACTTTGGCTTTGTGAACTGGTGACCTTTTGCTATTGGTGAGATCGGATTTTGTCTGTACTGTTGCACTTCACAGTTTCTGATGTCGAACCTTTCTTCCGACGACACCGGCGAGTGTACCAGTAATCCAGGTAGTTTGGACAATCCTACGCTTATCAAAAAATGCCCCCGGCCTTTTTAATATACTAATTTTA
>NW_025051088.1:0-12268 GCF_019279795.1 Protopterus annectens | reverse complement strand
AAAGAGAAAAATGGAGGCAGAGCAGTTGTGCAGTAGGGAGGTCCACAATTAAAGCAAACTTCTCACATCGGATCATGGAGTACAACACATGCAAACAATAGTTAAGTGGCAGGATTAACAGTGCTATGCAAATACACACTTAAAATAATCAATGACATTTTAGTCGCCCAAATGGCAATAATTAAAGCAATATTCCTAGGTAGGAGATATGCAAATCGATAACTAGAGGTAAATTCATTTGGTACATTCGGTTATACACGTAACGTCAGTCAGTTGTGGCAGACCTAAGGGTAATTTAGAAAATATATAAATATATTTCAGTGATATCAATGCCTTTAATAGTAGAACATCGCTAGACAGCAGACGATAATATTCTAGCTTTTGGTGCGGCTTCTATTGGGTGGTAAAAGACACTGTTATGCAGTTAAAGGCTAAAATCAATGGTCGCTAAGATTCTAGCGCTAAATGCCGCATCTGCATATAGATTAGGACACCTCTATATATAAAGTGTGAACAATTTCAGTCCCTAGACAATGGAACAACACTTATACAAGAGAAATGTTGTTAAAGACAAAACATTAAATGTCGCTAAGACACTAGCATTATGTGCAGCTTCTAGTGCTACCTAACAGACACATTAATGCATAAGGTACGGACACAATGCAGATGCTAAGCAAAAAAGACCAGGAAACACAAGAATACACGGTGCTTTACCTGAGCAATGAGTAAAGCAGACCCAACTCCAAGGTGAGATCGGAGTAGTTGTAAACCATTAAACAGCAATGTTAAAGGCAGCAATATAATATAGAGTTTCAGTAGTTTTAGCAACACATACACATTAAACAATATTACACTTGATTCTGGCGTACATTTTCACTGTGCTACACCTACCAGGAAGCGAGAGCAGCAGCCTAGTCACGGGACCGATGCACAGTGGATAGAGGATGCTTGAGGTCCAAATTTAAAAATGGCGCCGCAGATATCACCCCAGTAAAGTAACGTTCAGGGCGGGAATGAGTCTTTGGGGGAAGAGGATAAGTAGAGGGAGATTTCAGATGGGAGAGGAGGAAGGGAGAGGGATATAGAGCCAAGAAGGCGAGAAGGACCAGAACAGAAAATAATCAATCAGTGACCTGAGGCTGGAAAAGGAGAGCTACTGCTAGGGTGCAGGTATTCTGGTTACAGACTTTGGTATTCCAGTTACTAACTTTGGACTTTGTTTGTTTAGGGTACGCTCTTTAAAGAATGTGCATGAGTGTGTGGTGGTAATTCCGCTGATTCCTTAGTGTAGGGCAGAGACACTTTTAGGCAGAGTAAATTAGTGGGGCAGGGGCAAAAGGGTTATTGCAGGTCTTTTTATCAGGTGTATGCTGCCACCTATTGGAGAAATGAGGAAGGTACACTGAGAGTAAAAGAGGTGCCATTGTAAAATTAGGTTTAGAAAGTTAAATAGAGGCAGAGAGGGGAGTATATTGTAAACCGAGGTGGTGGGGTGGCAAAATGCAATGGCCTGCGGTAGGCTGCTGTCAAGCACACCGAGGTAGAATGCTGCTCAAGTTTAGATAATAACTAGAAAAACATATTTAAGACTGTTGCATGCACTGAGTCTGCTTAGCAGTGGGGAGACAAAGTCGCTGTATATTTAGTGTTGATTGAGCAGGCTGTCCAAGGACATCTTCTCTTGGAAAGGAGGGAAATTCTGTTAAGTAATAGAGAAGGGGGAACACCCGAGGGAGCAGACTGAGTCTCCTTAGCAGTGGGGAGACAAAGTCGCTGTATATTTAGTGTTGATCGCGCAGGCTGTCCAAGGATGTCTTCTCTTGGAAAGGATGGAAATTCTGTTAAGTAGTAGAGAAGGGGGAACACCCGAGGGAGCAGACTGAGTCTCCTTAGCAGTGGGGAGATAAAGTCGCTGTATATTTATTGTTGATCGAGCAGGCTAAGGACATCTTCTCTTGTAAAGGATGGAAATTCTATTAAGTAATAGAGAAGGGGAAACACCCAAGGGAGCAGCAGGATGCAAGAGCAGTAGCCTAGTCACAGGATCGATGCACAGTGGATAGAGGATGCGTGAGGTCCAGATTTTAAAAAAAATCAATTATATCTCCCTGGTTAACAGCATCCACATGCACCTTAATGCAAAACAGAGGCAAGGCATGGAAAGTCTTGTCCAAAACAAAGCTCCCCTCCCATCTGCAAACCTATAAAGAACTACACAACCTTTCCAAAAAACACATTAACAAAGACAAGAACTTCTACTTAAAGCTCCCTACTTCCCACACATCCAATTGTAAGAAATGTTGGTACTCTATAAAACAAATTTTACATCCAGGGAACCTTTCATCTCCCAACCCCTGCCCCAACAACACTCCTCAAGAAACAGCCTCCATCTTCAACAACTACTTCATTGACTCCATTAGAAAACTGACTCAACCCACCCACACTGACTCTAATACATTCTACCGCTCTGACCTTCCCTCCTTCCCTAATTCCATAAATTCCTTCTCTCTCAAACCAGTATCAGCTTCCTACATTAAATCCTTACTTCTCAAATTGAACCCGCTCTACCGTAGTAGGTAACCTACTTTCAATCTTTCTCCAGGCTGCTCACTAGCCCTCCCTATCTCCATACTTATAAACTGCTCTATTACCGAATGTAGAGATCCTTCAATCTGGAAACAGTTCTTCACCTTACCCATCCACAAAAGTGGTAACTCCTCTGAACTTACCAAATTCAGGCCAATAGCAATTCTATCCTCTCTCTCTAAAATACTTAAAAATGTCTACACAAATACTGGATTACCCCATTCATGAGAATTTGCTCATCCTCACACAACATGGCTTTTGTCCAAACCATAGTATTACCACAGCCCTCATATCCTTTACCAAGACAGTCTCCCTAACCAGAGACAGTAACAGATTGGTATGCCTGTTCCTTGATCTCTCAAAAGTGTTCAACACTATCTCCCAGAATCTCTCCACCTCAACTATTTTCTTGTTTGCTAGTTACCTTAATGACCAGCTACAGTCTGTCAAATGGCTGCTCACGCATTTCCCTGCTCTTCCTGTTCGGATGGGAATACCCCAAAGTTCAGGTCTTGGACCTTTACTCTTTAATATACTTACTAATCAGTTACATACCTCTTGTCCACAGTCTACACTTGTCCAATACACAGATGACTCGACAGTCATCACCATAGCTGACACCCTTACTGACCTAAACTCTACTACACAAAAATCATTCACTTCCATCGAAAACTGGCTATCTAATAATTAGTTAATACTAAATCCAAAAAATCTAAACTCCTGCTTTTTCTCCCAAAAACCCACAACCACCTCAAATATACATTCACAATTTCCTCTCTTAATAACACACCTATCACAGTTGAATCACACACTAAGCTTCTTGGGGTCATAATAGATGAGCAACTTAAATTTGACCTTCATGTTTTCAGCTGCATCAAAAGAAAAACACCAAAAGCTTGGAATCCTTTACAGAAATAAAAATCCTTGTCAAGCAAAGCTAAAGTCTCCCTCTCCCACACCTACCTTCTTGACCCCTGGCTTATTCTGTGGATCACAAATTCTCACCAACCTACCAACCTTCAGGTCTCTCTTTTAACAAATCTAGAAACCACCCATAATAAAGTTGCAAGGTTCGCCGATGACTAACTCTATAACTCTCACCACTGTCTTTCTCAAAATAGTTTTAACTGTTTAGAATTTTTCCACCAACTACTACTCTCTCAGCTTCATATGATACATTCCATCCTGTATCTGCCCTCCTACTCACCAGACATCTCTCTCTAGTCTCCCCCTACACCCCTTCCAGGACTCTCAGAAGCACTGATCAAAATCTTTTACAAATCTACAAGCCCAAAAGCAAACTTAAACATGACGTTTATAGCTACTCCCCAGCCTTCTCTTGGAACAAACTTCCCCTGGAAATTAGAAGCATTAAGCACCCACAACAATTCAGTCTGCTAACAAAGCTATCTAAAAAGCATCTGGACCTACCATTGTAAATGTTTATCTTTTCGGTTTATCCCAGTTAGGGGTTACCACAGCGGAACTCCAGTCCACTAATGATTGGCAGTAGATTTTTATGGTGCATTCATGCATGTCTTTTGAGGGCATGCAGACTCCAGAAGGTACTCCAGCCGAGAATTGAACAGGAGAACCTCTTGCTGTGAGGCAACAATGCTACCGCTGCACCACCATGGCTTGGACCTACCATTGTAAATACCCTCCTTAAACTGTTAGCTATCACATCATCTATGGTCGCTCCTTTCTCTCTACTTGTTTAACAGCCAAACTGTGAGATTTTACTTGTAAATAGCTTAGACCTTTCTGCACAAACTTACAGTTCAAATTATATTTAGAAACTACCTATTTAAACTAATATAATTTGGCTCTAATGCTTGCTTATGCCAAAAGTATATATGACAGATGTACTGTTTTAGTGACTGTACTTTAAGATATGCTTATATAGTCTCTGTGTGTTATTTTGATCATTTTTCATTTATATGCTAAACTTTGTATCTACTTTTTACATTTTTTTTAATTTTTATAAATCTATGTGTTAACTGTGGAGCTTTTCTTCCCAGGCCTCCTCTGAAAAAGGGCAACAGGTCAGTAGGACTTACCCGGTCAACAGATGTCAAATAAATAAAAAAGCTATCAGGCTTTCCATATTAATGACACCTGGCCGTGCTTTTTTGCCTTTTTATTCTGTGTTAAAATTGGTTATGAAGAGGTGCTCTTTAGTACAATCTTAGAAGATGTAAACGTAAAAAGAAATGCATAATACAAGTATGTAATTTAGAGTAAATGATTGGGAAACTTTATTGTTGCAGAGAGTAGTGAGACGGTCCTTAGCAGGTCATTTGATTAGTAAGTTATTGCACTGATGTTAAAAGGAAGGCAGGATAGGTGGGGACGTAGATAACAGAGCAACAGTAAAAGATGCACAGTTGCAGAGGCAAGGTTTCAAACCATAAAACTCCTCTGCTGTGTTACTGGGTTTAATGCCCATCTTGTCTTCAGATCTACTAGCAGTTGGGGGTATCAGTTTTTCCTAATTATTTGTTATTGGACCCAGTATATTGACATACTGGGTTTGTGAGACTTTGAGGGACACCATGGAGACTGACTGTTTCGGTTGTGCACTGCGGGACATTTTGGACCAGAGTATTTCTCTCTGTTATTGGTTACCTGTCCTGTAGTGGCTTTCCCACACACCATTCATATAATGGAAAATGGCAGGTTGAGAGACTTATCGGCATCATTCTGGGATGAATAAAGAAGATTTGGCTTGTGCATCCTTACTTTCATTAGTGGATTTATACTTTGGAAAGTTTTTAAAGAAAGTGTTTCTACCACCTGTTATTAGGTGTGATATTCACAGTATGTTTTTTATGAGGTGCCTGAACTCTAAGGAACTCTAGGGAATCTTAGATATTCCACTCAGGAAGTTTCCTCATTATTTGGGATATCAGTTTTTGTCACGATTACCATCCTCTTACGACAGAGTCCTTGGGAGAATACATTTGAACTATTAGATGTCCAAATTGCTGTAAACAAAAGAAATTGCCACTTTGTAACTGGCTACAGAACACCATATTTGTCCCTTTTTGAGTATGATAGCTATCTTAACACCTTATCTGAAATCCCTATTAAACTTTACACCCTTCAGCTGGGGTACTTCAGCTGTCCATCAGTAAACCTACAGTGCTAATAGTCAGTATGCCTAATGCTTCCTTGACATTCTAAATGCTAACAGTCTTTCATATGGTTAACCATATTGCTATGGGCCCCAGTATATTTGATCTTATCCTCACAAGTATGACCACTGCTTGCACAGCTCCATATGTCTCATCCCTTCTTGTTCAATCAGACCATAAATCATTGACCTTTTTCTTTAAAGATGGTGGAACGTTTCTTTTTTTGTAAGGCAGTCCTTATATGTAGCAATCATGAGAAATTAAAAAACAAGCCACTATGATGGAATATCCATATAAATAAAGAGAAACAAGTCAAGGAAATTACTTAAGACTTGTATGAGGTCTCATTCTACCTATCTTAAGACCACACTTAAGCAACTTTGAATAGGCAGCCTCAGATTCTCCCCCGGTCTTTCTTGTCATACCTCCTCGAGGCTAGAGAGAAATTTTTCAGTATGGGCTACTGACTAGGTTTGAAGTGGTCTGCAGACTGCTTGCATGTTACTTAACCTATGACTCTAGATTTATGTTTTGAGATTATTTAATTTATTGATTAGGAATAGCCTAGTAGGATGACTGCATTTTTCAGTGGAGTTCTGAGGAGAAAATAAGAATGTAACAGTGGGAAGAACCTATTTTAGTGTTGTTCTGGGGAGAAAACCTCTAATAATTTACACTAGTGGTTTTATATAGCTGCTGAAAAGAACACTGCAAAAGTTAACAGTTAATACATGATTAAACAAATGTGTAAGAAAAAATTCTGTCAGTCGAATCAATTTAGTTTCTGATTAATGTACGTTCAGTGTTTCTAAAAATATGTGAACGTAAGCATAACAAAAGAACTAAGTAATTTTACAGTACAAAATAGGACTAACCACCTCCAATTAATTAATAGAGCTATAAACTACTAGTCTGTATGTCAGTAATATATATATAAAAAGTGGTGTACGTATGGTATTTCATACAATATTATGGTATAAACCAACCACTGGGGATGCACAAGCCAGTGCATTTCTTTGTGCCGGTCCCAAGGCTGGGTAAATGGGGCGGGTTGCATCAGGAAGGGCATCCGGCATAAAATTTTGCCAAATCATACATGCGGACAACAGTACAGATATACATACCGGATCGGTTGAGCCCTGGGTTAACAACAACCGCCACCAGTACTGTTGGCAGAAATTGGGCTTGGCCGAAGGACGGGAAGAGGGGGAAGGCATTCCCGAAGCCAGGTAAAGGCTAGGACTGTGGTAGTGAGGTTCGGAACTTTGAATGTTGGCAGTATGACTGGTATAGGGAGAGAGCTAGCTGATATGATGGACAGAAGGAAGGTTGGTAGGTTGTGTGTGCAAGAGACCAGATGGAAGGGGAGCAAGGCTAGGTGTAACTCGAGGCAGGTTCAAATAGTTTTATCATGGTGTGGATGGGAGGAGAAATGGCGTAGGGGTTATCCTGAAGGAACATTGTGCTAAGAGTGTTTTGGAGGTGAAAAGAATGTTGGATAGAGTGACGTTTATGAAGCTGGAAATTGATGGTGTAATGAGGAATGTTGTTAGTGCATATGCTCCACAAGTTGGGTGTGCGGTGGACGAGAAAGAACAATTTTGGAGTGAGTTGGATGAAGTGGTGATGACTGTACCCAAGGGTGAGAGAGTGGTGATTGGAGCAGATTTCAATGGGCATGTTGGTGAAGGGAACAGAGGGGATGAGGAAGTGATGGGTAGGTATGGTGTTAAGCAAAGGAATGCAGAAGGTCAGTTGGTAGTGGATTTTGTGAAAAAGATGGACATGGCTATGGTGAATACATATTTTAACAAGAGGGAGGAGCATAGGGTGACATACAAGAGTGGAGGGAGATGCACACAGGTGGATTATATCTTATGTAGAAGGCCAGTCTGAAGGAGATTGGAGACTGTAAAGTGGTGGCAGGGGAAAGTGTAGTTAGGCAGCATAGGATGGTGGTTTGTAGGATGACATTGGTGATCAAGAAGAGGAGGAGGAGTGTGAGGGCAGCACCAAGGATCAAATGATGGAAATTGGAAAAGGGTAATTGTGAGGTGGAGTTCAGGGAAGTGTTAAGACAGGCACTGGGTGGCAGTGAAAAGTTACCGAATAACCGGGTAACTACAGCAAAGCTAGTAAGAGAGATGGCTAGTAAGGTGTTTGGTGTGACATCTGGAAAGAGGAAGGAGGACAAGGAGACCTGGTGGTGGAATGAGGAAGTACAGGAGAGTATACAGAGAAAGAGGTTGGCGAAGAAGAAGTGGGATTGTCAAAGAGATGAAGAAAGTAGACAGGAGTATAAGGAGATGAAGTGCATGGGAAAGAGAGAGGTGGCTAAGGATAAGGCGTATGAAGAGTTATATGAAAGGTTGGACACTAAGGCGGGAGAAAAGTACCTGTACTGATTGGCTAGACAGAGGGACCAAGCTAGTAAAGATGTGCAGCAGGTAAGGGTGATAAAGGATAATGAGGGAAACGTACTCACAAGTGAGGAGAGTGTGTAGAGCAGATGGAAAGAGTACTTTGAGGGGCTGATGAATGAAGAGAATGAGAGGGAGAGAAGGTTGGATGATGTGCGGATAGTGAATCATGAAGTGCAGTGGATTAGCAAGGAGGAAGTAAGGATAGCTATGAAGACGATGAAGAATGGAAAGGCTTTTGGTCCAGATGACATACCTGTGGAAGCATGGAAGTGTTTAGGTAAAATGCCAGTGGAGTTTTTAACTAGATTGTTTAATGAAATCTTGGAAAGTGAGAGGATGCCTGAGGAATGGAGAAAAGGTGTTTTGGTACCGATTATTATGAATAAGGCTGATGTGCAGAGCTGTAGTAACTACAGAGGGATTAAATTGATCAGTCACAGCATGAAGCTATGAGAAAGAGTATTGGAAGCTAGGTTAAGAATTGAGGTGATGATTAGTGATCAGCAATATGGTTTCATGCCAGGAAAGAGCACTACAGATGCGATGTTTGCTCTGAGAGTGTTGATGGAGAAGTACAGAGAAGGTCAGAAGGAGTTGCATTGTCTTTGTGGACTTAGAGAAAGCATATGACAGGGTGCCTAGAGAGGAGTTGTGGTATTGTATGAGGAAGTCGGCAGTGTCAGAGAAGTATGTACGAGAGGTACAGGATATGTACGAGGGTTGTGTGACAGCAGTGAGGTCTGCGGTGGGAGTGACAGATGTGTTTAAGGTGAAGGTGGTATTACATCAATGATCAGCTCTGAGCCCTTTCTTATTTGCAGTGGTGATGGACAGGTTGACAGATGTGATCAGACAGGAGTCCCCGTGGACTATGATGTTTGCAGATGACATTGTGATCTGTAGTGAGAGTAGGGAACAGGTGGAGGAGACCCTGGAGAGGTGGAGATATGCTCTAGAGAGAAGAGGAATGAAGGTCAGCAGGACTCGGACAGAATATATGTGTGTGAATGAGAGGGAGAATGGAGGAATGGTGAGGATGCACAGAGTAGAGGTGGTGAAGGTGGATGAGTTTAAATACTTGGGATCAACAGTTCAGAGTAATGGTGAGTGTGGAAGAGAGGTGAAAAAGAGAGTACAGGCAGGATGGAGTGGGTGGAGAAGAGTGTCAGGAGTTATTTGTGACAGATGAGTTACCAGTAAGAGTGAAAGGGAAGGTCTACAAGAGGGTAGTGAGACCAGCTATGTTATATGGGTTGTAGACGGTGGCATTGACAAAAAGGCAGGAGTTAGAGCTGGACGTGGCAGAGTTAAAGATGTTACAATTTGCACTGGGTGTACAAGGGTGAACAGGATTAGGAATAAGTATATTAGAAGGTCAGCCCAGGTTGGAAGGTTTGGAGACAAAGCCAGAGAGGCAAGATTAGATTGGTTTGGACATGTGCTGAGGAGGGATGCAAAGATGCTAAGGATGAAGCTGCCAGGTAACAGGAAAAGAGGAAGGCCTAAGATAAGGTTTATGGATGTGGTGAGAGAGGACATGCAGGTGATTGGTGTGACAGAGCAAGATGCATAGGACAGGTAGAAAGGGAAACAGATGATCTGCTGTGGTGACCCCTAATGGGAGCAGCCAAAAGAAGAAGGATTATGGTATAAACCAACACACCTCGTGAAACCGGACCTGATACCAAATGAAGAGTCCAAAGTGAAATTCTTCTGGTTATTCACAGCCCCAAAATGAGTCAAGCGCTCCCGTCCGCCACACTACAGGACTTTATCAAAACAGTTAACATCCAGTCACAAAGTGCTTTTATCCCTGAATAAATTAATAGCAGTTAAGTACTTAAATAATTCAATTATCCAATAAAAGTATTCATGAACTTTTAAAACATCAAAATAAACATTCTAAAAACATAATATATATTAGTTGTTACCATTTTAAATAAAAATAGTTGTTCTTAATGAATATTAAATAATTATGAATAAGAATACAAAACATGTGTTGCACAAAAACTTTCTATAAAAACTTTCACAGTTCATAATTTAGTCGCTCTTTCTTTAAGTATAGGTACAAGGGAAACATGGTCATTCAGACCTGGAGGGTGGGTGGCATTTAACAAAATCTGCCATCTATACTCACTTCTATATATGTTATTTGACCAATTCCCCTCTAATATCTTTCTTAATAATTTCCAAAATACCAAATTTGAATCCTTGCCTAACCCCACAAGAGAGTGTATGCTTATATAACGCATTAATAGTACTTTGTGTCTCAATTGTATACAGATGTTCATATTCTTTTACGTAGGGATCTCTCTGTTTTCCCTACATAGAACATGTAACAGTCTTGACAAATAACTATGTATACTAACCCACTACTTTCACAATATTATGGTATATGTTACTTTTAAGAATGACTATCTTGGTATTAAATTTTTAAATAGTAACAAATTAGGTATTTATTCATCTCCAAAATTTCCAAAGCAGTTTCTGTAGCTTTAATTTGCTATATTATATCACATTACTGGTCAACATGCCAGTTGTACAGTTAGGTGTTTTGTACATCTGAGGGAAGGAAAGCTTAGTGTAGCAAGAGTCATCAAATCTATTAGCAAACTTTGGAATATTTGTGATGATTTGACCTCATGCAGTGATTTATGCCAGATTAATGCATTTGGTTACGTCAAGATGTTTTGGATCATGCTGTATTTGATAAAATATACTTTTGTTGAATAGAGCTCTTGGTTAAACTCCAATGACTTTGTGCTATAAAGAGCTTTTGTAATAATGGAGTCTGTTATGATCAGTGGTGGGTTAAGAGTGCACTTTATTTGGGGGGGGGGATCCATGCATAAATGCAAATGTTCATCTTGAGTCATCTTCCTGATTTAAGACCATTCAAGCTGCTGTCATTGTAATTCACCAATGCACGTACCCATCACTTATAGCCACTTGACTATGTACATCTCAGATGTACAATTGAGATTAAAAAAATGGCCAAAGTGAAATATTCCAACCTGCTTTCCAGAAATGAAATTAGTTTTTCAAAGCCAGACTAATGACTGTTTAACTTGATTATGGCAACAGGGCAATATATTCTCATCCACACACAGCCCCATACTTAGCAGTCATAACCCTATTGTTGACTCTGTACACCTCAGATATCTAATTGTAGTAACAATATTAACTGAACACAGTAATGTGATTCAGGTTTGTTTTACAGAAGCAAATAGTAGCCCAGGTATTCCAACTTGTTTTATGTAAAACCACACTAGTCCTTTAAACTGTTTAAACTGATCAAACAAAAGGAAAATAAATTATTGTCATACACAGGCATCCCCTACCCCCACCCAGCATTTATAGACACTTGGCTATGTGTACCTCTTAAACACCTTAAAGCAAGAATCAGGATACAGCCAAAGAAAAATGAGAGATGGGAAGCTTAGGGTAGCAATAGTTACCAAATCTATTTGCAGACTTTGGAAAAGGGGACAGATTTTTAATATCATTGTAAAGTTTCTAGAGTAAAATGTTTTGCATTTTTATGCATTTGCTGAATAATATGATGTCTGAATCTCTGCCATTATTTACTGACTGTAATCCTCAATAAAAATCTGGTTGACTGTCGACATTAAAAAAATACTTAGCTTCACTAACACTGGCAGCCACAGCTAGCCAAATACACCTAATATACATGCGGGCTTTCTGTTCACTGCCATTCTAATGAATCATGGGATGTTAAGCAGAAAGCTTCAGCACTTTAGCTAGGGCTGCTGCAGCTGTGGGCAGTTAAAAGCAGGTATAATATATAGGTGGATGGCCTAACTTAGGATATAAGGAAATGGCACGGGTATGAGGAATAACAGCAACACAAATAAATCCATAGAAACAGAATTCTTTACTGTAAAGCATTGTCATACACTGATCTTTGCACAAAAATTGATAAATCGGTAATGAGTCTGTGAAAAAAATCAAGAGACTCCAGTCCACCAAAACAACACATTTTATTAACAGACATATCAAATATAAAGCAAAGCTTTCTAGACTAGCTCTTTTTCAGTGATTAGCAAACTATAAATTTTAAAATGCCCAAAACAAGTTTTTTAAATAAAAAAAAAAAAATTT
>NW_025051087.1:0-13216 GCF_019279795.1 Protopterus annectens | reverse complement strand
AAACCCGGGTCCCCCCGGACTGGTAACCTGCAGAAATATACTCTGCCAGTAACGGAGTACATTTCTGCAATTACAAAACGGAGCCACAACAGCTCCAAATAAAGGGTGGATATCATAGAGTGCCATGCCAATGGCCAACTATAAGGCCATTGGCATGGAAAACATTTGCAAAAATAAAAAATCTACTTTTTATTTTTTTTAGCCGATCTTGGCTGCTTGGGTTAAGCAGAGGTAAGTAGTACGCAAATGGGACTGTAGACAGAAAACAAGAAAAAAAACCATAAAATAAGCACCTAACTGAAAATCACTATGTAACTATGCATCAGCAGGCAATCCTATGCAAATGAGGAATGATACTGAATCCCAAGCTTTCCCCTGCATGCTACTTAGCACCCAACAGTGTGTAAGAGCAGGAATAGCTTGTTGCAAGCCTAGGGAGTTAGCTGACATCATAGGAGCTGCTGTGCTAGGCATACTGTGGCAGCAGATTGGAGCCCTGTGGGCTCGGGTTTGCTCCCTAGCTTGCAGTAGAGCTAAGCAAGGAGTGTGTCTGAGGCTGCCTAGTACTCTGAACATTGCCTTTAAGCAGGTGAGGTGCACCCGACATCTGGGTTTTAAAGCGAAAATAAAAAAAGTAAACCAGGAACAACAGCCTGTGTGCACATTTGAACACCCCAGTGTTTTGCCGGGACGAGTCCCGTGCTTAAACAGGAAGGCAACTCCGAAGGGAAAAACAGCAATAGGAAGGTAATCTAGTAGAACCATCATAGCTTGAAGGTAGGTGAAAATGCATCAGAATCAGTGGATTAACCAGTGTAGCAGTAGGCCAGCTCAGCCCAGAACACTAATACTATAAACTAATGCAAACACCTTCTATCATTTTTTCACATACTCTACACCCCTGGTGTATACAAGCAGGAAATTTTAACAAAAACAACAGAATGATAGGGGCTGCAGCAGCCACGGACATCAACATGTGGGAAGAGGCTGGAGGGTGATGAGGACGGAGACGAATGCTGCTCGCACCAACCCACAGTGAGGAGATGAGAAGGGTGTACAGACCCAGGGTGGCTCCCTACCCCACAGGGGCAGGGCATGGGCATGAGCTGGAGATAGTGGAGTGCTATAGGGTGGACAGGGACCTCCCTACAGCAAATTGTTGAGCTGTGCCGGCCACGCCTGACACACAGAACTAACAGAGGGGAAACCATACCAGTAGATACCAAGGAATGTGTAGGACTAGGAATACTAGCCACAGGTACCCTCCCAAAAGCCCAACTAGGGATAATATCATGGGGATCTCACAGGCATCAGCATCCAGAGTATTCCACCAGTTCCTGATGCCATTTCGCGCGGCTTCATTGCCAGTGAGCACATTTTTTCCTCAACACCCAGAGCGGAGTTGTTGGCCAAAGCAATATGCATCTCTTCCACCAAATAGCAGAATACCCTAAGGTGGTGGTGCTATAGACCGCATGCACATATGCATCAAAGCACCACCGTGAGTGTGGTACAGTCTACATCAACCGCAAGGGCTTCTCCAAATAACTGCCAGGTTGTGTGCTATGCCCAGGACATTATAATGAATGTGTGCTGGCTGCCCTGGAAGCCATCACAATTCCCACAACTGGTATCTGACTCTCCAGCTGTACCAGCTGTAACAGAGATTTGTCAATGGGGACATCCCTCATGCCGTCACCCCTAGTGGGGGGATGCTGGATACACACTGGAGCCATGGCTGATGACACCCATCAGAAAATGCACACTCACCCGAACAAGAATGCGGCATAATGACCGCACACCCACAGACCAGAATCATAATGGACCAGCCGTGTTTGGGATGCTCGTCACGGTTTCAGTGCCTGGACACATCTGGTGGAGACTTGCATTGCTCACCAGCTACATGTACCCAAATTGTTATCATATGTGCCATGCTACACAATATGATCCTGTGGAAACAGCTGCAGCAGGAACAGCATGGGGTAGGGCCACACAGCCCCCCACCAATGCCAAGGCCTTCACAGGCACAGAGTGACTCGGAGGAGGAACAACCTAAGCCTGCCCCAGTAAGCAAATGGAGGCATGCCCAGTATGCCATGGCCTTGGCAAAGAGGCAATGCATAGCACATACACTGACACAGTAGGGACCCAGGGAATGACACCTCTCTCTGACTTACACATACAGTAAAAGGGATGCCAAACATGACACTACCTGTGCTCAACCATGTGTAGGAAGTGTACTATGTGCATCCAACATAGGAAGCCCCCAGCACCATCTTCAATACTGGTACACCCACAATGTAAGTCACTCCCCTTACCGATTGCTGATTGGAGTAGTATGTGCTACATGTATCTATGGTATAGATGTGAGCATGCAAGGGAATTAGGTTTCTGAATAGGATGCCAGCTGATAGCAGACACCTGTAGTGGCAGCATGAGATCTGTAACAAATACAGGTGTCACTGTAGTAGCCAGTACTACACATGTTGACAAAACCCACTGCAGGAAATGTGGTGGGCCACATGTGTGTCCATATGAAACACACATGCCAGTCAGGGAGGTTCACATACCCAGCAACAGTCATAGCCATCAGGACAGGTATAGACAAACACAAACAAAGGCTGTGCTAAGGCTACTGAATGATGCCTATGGGTAGCCACCCAAGGCCTACACAGACAGACCACATCAGTTCAGGCAGTGAGATGTTAGTTCTGAAGGGTAGAAAGTCAGAAATGAATACGTAGGTCAGTCTAACGTAGGACCTGTAGTACACTGACATGCCTCTAGTCAGCATGATAGGTTAGAAAACAGAATGAAATGGAGTACCTGACATACCAGTACAGTCATAGTAAATGTGTACAAGTATCAGGTGTGCACCCCCCAATCCTGTATAGCAATGTAGAAACAGTCAGGTGTTCCCCCTCCAACCCTATTTAGACATGTAGTAACAGTAAGTTGTGCCCCCCATCCTGTGTAGCAATGTAGAAACAGTCAGATGTGCCCCCATAGCCTATGTAGACATGTAGTAGCAGTCAAGTGCCCCCCATCCTATGTAGAAATGCAATAACAGTCAGGTGTGCCCCCCATCCTATGTAGACATGTAGTAACAGTCAGGTGTCCTCCCCAATCCTGGGTAGCAATGTAGAAACAGTCAGGTGTGCCCCCCATAGCCTATGTAAACAGTAGTAACAGTCAGGTGTGGCCCCCAACCCTACTTTGACATGTAGCACCAGTCAGGTGTGCCCCCAATCCTATATAGAAATGTAGTAATGGTCTGGTGTGCCCCCCCAATCTGATGTACACACATAACAGTCAGGTGTGCCCGCCAATCTGATGTAGAACTGTAGCGTGTGCCCCCTCAATCCTGTGTAGCAATGTAGAAACAGTCAGGTGTACCCCCCATATCCTATGTGGACATGTAGTAACAGTCAGGTGTGCCCCCCAATCCTGTGTAGAAATGTAGTAACATGAATGTGTAGATATAATACCAGTGGAGCATGGGTGCCCAGAGGTGGCCAAGGTAGCAGGATAGATTGTGGCAAAATATTTGCAATGATATCCAGGATGTGTGTGTCAGTGTTGCGTGTGTTTCAAATTGTGTGAGAGTGGTCAGTATATATGCATGTTGAGGTAGTACCTGGTGGCTATTGCCCACTACTGCCGATGACAGGGCCAACTCCTCACAACTGCAGTGTCAAAGACAATTCCCACCAGTATAACGCATGCTAGCAGTAAGCTATTGTAAATGTATGGTGGTAATATATGTCACCATCTGAAAGATTGACATGGCATGGCTGTTGGGCTAGATATACAAGCAGTACACAGGGGAAAGTACCCCAGACATACATTATATAATGTGTAACTGTGAAATGGACACACGCTTGGAATTGTACATACAGGTATGCATCACATTATCTGGTCCTGTAATAGTCTGCCCGAACACTTGCAGATCACAAAGATGTATTGGGAAACAGCTGCTGTACCTGCACATGCCACCATAACTGGAATGACCCATGCATATCTGTGCATCAGATGCAGGTGGTGTCCATAGCACACATGCACCCGACTCAGCAAAACACCACCCCCAGGTACCTCTCTGGTCGTATCCCTATTGTTGGGAATGGGTACAATATGACCCCACCTGTGTATGGCAATAGAGACAGAAGGCAGCATGCAATGCAGGTGTCCCATGCAGGTGTGTCCCTAGCTGTAGGTATCACCCTGTCAGCATCCACACCACCTGATCAATACTGATAGAAAGTATTGGCATGAACACCTAGCACACCTACCCTGTCACCCCATTGGAATATACTGTATGGCAGTCTGTGACTGTAGGACTGACAGAATGCAATGGTCTGCCACAGCTGGCCCGCATCACCACCAAATGGCCTACAAGCCTCTGCCAAAGGCCTGTGTCTCACACGTACTGCCAATGCATGTTATGTCATGGGCACCCACATAACAACATAACACATTCTACATAAGCCATATGCAAAGCCATGTGGACAAACCACAGTTCCATGTCCACCATGGCCCACTGCATGAACTTTGGACCAACACCGAAATACAGCTGTGATGAGGTGATAACCTTTGGGAAAGTATCAGAGATTGTATGCATAACATATGGCAGAGAATAGAATAATAAAGGGGGTGGGAGCATGGGCAGCATGGAATGTGCAAGGTCTGACACACAGCTGTGTGCACACACTATCACTGGCTGCAAACACATAAATGGGTGGCTACAAACCTGCATGTACACCACAATAGGGGTAATGTCCTCACTCATGGCCCCTGCCTCTGAATCTATACATCTGTGAGGTATTGCCACAGCAAGTTAAGGCCATACTGTCATGTTGATGGATGTACAAGTATGGGATCCTCTGCCAGCACTGAACCAAGGTGCTGAACCGGATATACAGACCCAGCAGCAAGTGTCTGCAGCCCCCCCTCCAGAATGCCATAACTTACCATGAATATGTAGGCATCTGCCCACAATACTGGACACAGCTGCATTCACCTTTGTTCCCCAGGACATCACTGCGAGCAAGAATGTCCACCTGACAGTACATGAGGACATAAAACATCACAGTGTATAACAGTACACATGTCTGAATATGTCTGCTAACACCAGTACCATCTAGCAGAAGCAGCACAGACACAATCACCTACAGTACACACTATCCCTTGCACACTTTGGTCCCATATTGACAAATGATCTACGGATACCCTGCAGAAACAGTTTGCTACCTGTAGGTGTACAACACAAAGGTCTGCACTGGAGTACAAATGACCTGGAATGGATCCATACATTCAATACAGAACGGCATACTGGGGATACTCAAACACTTAGAGAAATGAAGGCAATGTCAGGCAACAACATACCAAAAGGTCATAATGGGCATGCTCACACACTTAAACAAATGAAGCTCATGTCTGCAAACAACAGTGGACCATACATATCTGACTGTTGCAGATGTTAGTGCATGCACTCCTCAGTATGCACCAGTCATGTTTTGCACACACAGTGGATAGGAATACAGACATATATCCAAGGACAACACACTATAATAAGTCAAAAGTAGGCATACATAGATGTGTGGAAGAGAATGACTGTGAAAAAGAGCCATCCTACATGAGACCTGTCCCACTCAGCACACAGCCAAATGGCTACAACCACATGATGTGTAAATGTCACTCACTGTAGAAATTAGCCACTTGTATCCATCAGCATGTCACGCTATGTGGTGCAAGTGCTAGCTGTGCAACATGACTGTACAAGGCAGTAGTCATCTAGCAGCTGTATACACATACCTGTGGAATATAACCCTGTGTGTGTCTGCATGTGGTGTGTCATTTTCTAGATGAATGGGTTATGGCCCATACACACACACTGCCCTCCCCATAGCTCTACTATGTCAAGCCTGCTGATGTCATCCACTTTGAAATACACCTTTAGGAATGGAGTAGCCCAGTAATCTCTTTGGTGCATCCTAATACTGCAAAATGCTGTAGTGTGATAAATTAGTTAGGTAGGAGTTCTAATTCCATATATGGCAACAATGTGTGTGTGTGTGTGTGTGTGTGTGTGTGTGTGTGTGTGTGTGTGTGTGTGTTCAGTTCAAGCTTAGTGTCTCTGTCTGTGTGTGTATGTGTGTGTATGTGTGTGTGTGTGTGTGTGTGTGTGTGTATCTATATCTATGTTCAGGTGTTCTGTCTGTATAGGGAGCAATGCTTTTTACACTAGTCACGCTCATTACAATTAAAATGCCCTACTTTGGCAAGGCTGCTGATGTTATTCACTGTGAAATACACCTTTGGGAAAGGTGCAGCCCAGTAATCTCTGTTGCGCATCCTATAACTGCGTAATGCTGTAGTGTGATACCCTAGTTAAGTAGGTGTTCTAATCCCAGATATGGCAACTGGTGTGTGTGTGTGTCTCTGTCTGTGTAAAGAGCAATGCTCTTTACACTAGACACACTCACTAGAGATCAAATGCCCTTGTTTGGCAAGGCTGCTGGTGTCATTCACTGTGAAATACACCTTTGGGAAAGGTATAGCCCAGTAATCTCCTTGGCGCATCCTAATACTGCGTAATGCTGTAGTGTGATAAACTAATTAGGTAGGAGTTCTAATCCCAGACATGTTTGTGTGTGTCTCTGTCTATGTAGGGAGCAATGCTTTTTTAGGCTAGTCATGCTCACTACAATTCAAATGTCCTACTTTGGCAAGGCTGCTGATGTCATTCACTGTGAAATACACCTTTGGAAAAGGTGTAGCCCAGTAATCTCTGTGGTGCATCCTATAACTGCATAATGCTGTAGTGTGATAACCTAGTTAGATAGGAGTTATAATCCCAGATGCGGAAACTGTGTGTCTGTCTCTGTCTATGTAGGGAGCAATGGTTTTTACACTAGTCACACTCAGTGCAATTCAAATGTCCTACTTTGGTAAGGCTGCTGATGTCATTCACTGTGAAATACACCTTTGGGAGAGGTACAGCCCAGTAATCTCTGTGTTGCATCCTCTAACTGCATATTGCTGTAGTGTGATAAACTAGTTAGGTAGGAGTTATAATCCCCGACACGGCAACTGTTTGTGTGTGTGTGTGTGTGTGTGTGTGTGTGTGTGTGTGTGTGTGTGTGTGTGTGTGTGTGTCTCTGTCTGTATAGGACCAATGTTTTTTTAGGCTAGTCACACTCACTAACTCACTACAATTCAAATGTCCTACATTGGCAAGGCTGCTGATGTCATTCACTGTGAATTACACTTTTGGGAAAGGTGGAGCCTGGTAATCTCCATGGCACTTCCTATAACAGCATAATGCTGCAGTGTGATATAGTACTTTGATAGGGATTTTATTCCCACACATGGCAAGTGTGGATGTTTGTGTGTGTGTTTCTATGTCTGTGTAGGGAACAAGCTTTTTAGGCTAGTCACACTCACTACAGATCAAATGCCCTACTTTGGCAAGCCTGCTGATGTCATTCACTGTGAAATAGACCTTTGAGAAAGATGTGGCCCAGTAATCTCTGTGGAGTGTCCTGTAAGAGCATAATGCTGTAGCATGATATAATACTCTGGAAGGGGTTCTATTCCCACACATGGCAAGTGTGGATGTGTGTTTCATAGTTTCATATTTTCATAGTTTCATAGTAGTGTACTAGGCTATCTGACCTGGGGCATTTACAAGCCTAGCCAACAATGATGTGGCCACGCCACCCGTATTATATAGTTGCGCCTCTCTAGTAGTGACACATGTGGGACCCCATTATTTAGTAAACTATACCTCTGTCTAGTAGTGACACTGAGGTGACTCCCGGGGTAAACTTACGATCTCCCATCCATGCATCGAGATTTTTCTTGAACAGTGCCGATGAAGGGCTCTGTCTCACATGAACTGGGATTTTGTTCCAGAGTATGGGTAACCTCTGTGTTATGAATCTATCCCTCCAGCATGTTTTATTCATATTTGTGCAGAGGTTGAAATCTTTAGCTCACGTGGTTCTGGTGGATCTGGATTTTTTGAGATGGAGCATGTCCATCAGTTCTTGGTTGGACATGGCCCTATATGTTAGGCACAAATCACCTCTGAGCAGGCGGTATGCTACTGAATAGAGCTGGAGTTTCTTTAATCTAGCTGGATAAGGCATGTTTGAGACCCATGATCCTCTTGGTGAGGTACTTCTGGGGTCTTTCCAGTTGTTGCATGTGCCGGGTGAGATACATCCCAAATGGAGCATTATATTCAATCATGGGCCTGACAAGTGAGGAATATAGAGGCACAATGACCTCCTTTGATCTGGATGAGAATCCCTTCATGATGAGATGGGCAAGGTAGAATGTCTTTCTGACCACTTTGGCAACATGGTTGTCAAAGGAGAGGTCACTATCGACTTGAGTCCCCAGGTCTCTGATTACTTCTTCCACTCAGTGGGTTATTGTCTATGATAATTTGTGGGTACTTTGTTTTCCCAAAGGGATGACTATACATTTTTGGTTAAGTTTGAGGCCATGATTCCGGCACCAGTTGTCCGCTTCAGTGAGACCTTTCTGTAGGATGTGTGTGTCAGCAGGTGAATCAACTATAGCACCAGTTTGCAGTCATCTGCAAACTTTGTCAGCCATAATCCTCCCATATTTGCTTTCACATCTGAGAAGTAATGCCGAATAAGAGTGGTCCCAAGACTGAGCCCTGTGGGACACCACTGTGACTGGTTTTGAGTCTGACATGGCTCCAGCAATTTTGACCTTATGGGTTCTGTTTTTTAGCCAGTTTGCTACCCATCTTGTGACATATGGATTTACATTTAGGCTGCTGAGCTTGTCTATGATGCCAGAGTGTGGTATCGTCAAAGGCTTTAGCCAAGTCCAAGTAGGCAGTGTGGACAGCCTTGCCTCGCCGATGGCACTAGTGACTGTCTCAAGAAGTCAACCAGGTTTAAGAGGCAGGATCTGCCTTTACAAACCGAACTGGTGGGATCAAGGGTCTGCAGATCTCAATATCGCCATTTATGAGTTCCATGATGATTCTTTCCATAGCCTTGCAGACCAGGCTGGTCAGACTTATGGGTCGGTAGTTACCAGGTCAGTAGAATTTCCCTTTGTGGAGTGGAACTACTGTTGCTAGCGCCAGTGTTCAGGTACATATCCCGTAGTGAGGCTAAGATTGAATAGCGTTTTAGGTGCGGTTTAGTTCATCTTGAAGTTCACGTACGCAACCGGGGATACCATCGGGTCCCATAGATGCTGTGTTTTTGTTTTGTTGAGTGCTGATTTCACCTGTATGTCTGAGATGACAGGTAGTTTACATTCAGCAGGATAATTACTACATCTTTAAGGGTGAGGGAGGGAGAAATTTGCACTGAACCCATCTGCCAGAATATTGGCAATGTCGGTAGGGTCAGTGAATTTTTGTCATGTACCAACTCAGAGTATATCTGAGAATTTCCTCCCAAGGTTCTGACATAATTGAAGAAGGCCTTGTGATTGTCTTTTGGTATCCTTGGCAATCTTTCTCTCAAAGTTGGCTTTAGATGCTTTTATGGGAGAACGTAGTTTTTACTTGTGCTGATCAGGAAGCCTTCCTTGTGGGATTTGGCTTTGTCCTGCAGCTTCCTTCTTTGTTGTACAGTTTGTTTATAGCCGGGTCCACCAAACCGGCTTTCCCTTGGTGGAGAGGGTCTTGGTTTTAGTTGGGATTGCTTGATCCATGCATTCTTGGAGATGTCCGTGAAGGCTGTTGTGTAGGATTCAGCATTTTGGGATGTGGTTTCCATTAACCCAGTAGGCTTAAAGGATATCATTTCTGACTTAAGAAGTGTAAAGTCAGCTTTTGAAAATTTTTCACTGTAGTCTTTTGTTCTGGGATGGGGGTGGGATGTACATCCAACGTGATCAGTTATGGTCAGATCTACTAGTGAGGGTTTATATCCGTGCGGAGCATTTGGACCCCATGTTTGTGATAATCAGGTCAAGTATATTATCTCTCCTTGTAGGAGAAGTGACCAGTTGCTCCACTTAGCATTTGGAAGAGTTAACGAATTCCAGCGAATCTTTGGGCTAGGGTGTTAGGGCTAGAATAGTGGGCCCAGTCTATGTTGGGGTAGAAGCGATGAAGTCACCCAATATGATGGTGTTTTGTGTGACATTCATATCCTCCAGTGTTTTCAGGAATGCTTGATGGATTCCGGGATTGGGAGGGTGTTCTATAACATGCACCAGTTGTATGGCAGTTTTGCCTATGGTGAGTAAAACGTGTATGGTTTCTGATGCTTCATGGGTAGCCACGCAAGCGAGAGGTGTAGGTGTCCTTTATGAAATGGACACCCTCCTCCTTTGTGGTTCGGCCTGGAACTTGGGGCCGAGGTCGAAAAAGCATGATATGAGGTATAGCCTGGTAGCTGGAGTGCTCTCAGGAGCCTTGAACCAGGTTTCAGTTACTGCACAGACATCGATGTTCTCCATACTGAGAAGTGATTCTAGTGCCTGCATCTTGAGATTTAGACTTCTGGCGTTGAGCAGCGTACCCTTAATTTTTTTCCATTTTGTTTTTTACGGAGGTTGATTTGTCTTTTGAGCATTGCCTAAAAAGGCACCTGGAGTGGCAAGAGCCTTGGCCAGTATCCGAAGCCCAGTGGTGACAGGTGCAAGCCATCCTTATGGCAACGATGGCTGGGTTTATCCAGCATGTCATCCCAGGCTGACAGATATTGGATCCCCCTAGAATGACACCAGTGATTAAGCCAATTGTTAAAATTGATCATTTTGTCTTTGTACTGAGGCATCATTCTTGGTGAAGGCAGGATGCTGCTCAGGGTCAGGTCATACCAGTCTGGGCTACATAATCGGAGAGCTCCTCAATGTCTCTAAAAGCCTTCATGTAGTCCAGGAGGTGCGTCTCAGGTCATTCACACCAGCATGGACAATGACTGCATCATACTTGTACTTGCTTTGGAGTGACCTGAGTGCGTGTGTATGTGGCGGATCCTAGCCCCAATAGGCAGCTCACCGCTACCCTCTCCTTATTCAGCCTGGTAAGTGGAACATTGGTGTGTCTGACTATAGAGTCACCTATTACTAATGTCTCTGGCATAGTGTTTTGCCTTAGGGGCTGTGGGATTGTGTGACACACCTGTTGTTTGAGTGTATGTGTTGTGGTGTTACGTTTGTGGGGCTGTATTTCTGGGTGTCTGCTATGGTGGCCTCTGTTGTTTTGGTAAGTTGTTTATAAGAGCCTCCGGGTTTGTCTTTGTGTTCTTATGTGTTGGGTTTGTGTGGTTATTGGGTGGTGGTTTTTATAAATAAATGACCGGTTTTGCTTGGTGTGGGTACCTTCTCCTCCTGTCTGGTCTTGCCAGTCCTGAGTTGAGAGAGTTCAGCCTCCAGTCTGGCTATATAGTTGCATCTCTCACAAGTATTTGTGTTAGTAGGAAGGAGGAGAGGGTTGTCTGTGCATGAGACAATTGTACATTGTCTTAAGATTCCCAGGTTAACCAGCTGAACAAGAGAGGATGCTAGTGGTCTACCACTCGACATACTAGAATATTATAAGGAGTGCCAGCCTTTAAGGGAAGTGGTATTCACAGGGGTGGTGGATGGCTGTGGTGCTTACTTTAGTATAAGAGTGCTTATTTTTATAAGAGTGCTTGCTAAGACTAGAAGTCCCGAAAACAGTGCTAATATATAGAGCTAAATAGACTGAGAGCTTCTAAGTGAAAATTGAAGAGCAGACTTGCGGAGCCAAGTAGTTTAAACCTGTATAACCGCTGCTGTGCTATGCGCCCAACCGCAAAAAACCCTGAGGCAGATTTTTATACAGAGGACTTGAAAGAGCTAGAAATGGTCCAGCAACCAATAATTTACAGCTCAAGTGCTGAGGTCACTTCCCCCAGGGACAGATAGGCTCAAGGCTCCCACTCCCACTGGTGAGCTCAGAAACTTCCTTCTATCCAAGTAAGGCAATGGCCAACACAGGAACTATTACACAGCCCAGTGAATACAGCAAAGCCTGTATACTGGTCCAAACTAGTCGAGCAAAGGCTGGAAAACAAGGAGTATTTTTTTGTTTTATTTTTTTTTCAGGAAAGCACACAGAAATGCAATTAAGCAAACAGTAAAATCGATTTACACAGGCTAGCACACTTTAGTGGGCAGCCTCAGCAGTTAAATTAACAAAAAAAAACAGTATTAATCGACCAGAGTCGACCAAAATGCTACTTTTAAGTGCAGATACTTCAGAAATCAGCAGATAGACACAAAAACAGTTATAGCTAGTTAAATGAAAGCCAGAGAGGGGGATGCTGGCTATGCACTGGAGCCGTGGATGATGACTCCCATCAGAAATGCACACACACCCATGCAAGAACGCCATAATGAGGCACACGCACAAACCAGAGTCATCATAGAGAGTGTGTTTGGGATGCTGAAATCACAGTTCCGTTGCTTGGACATATCTGGTGGAGCCTTGCAGTACTCTCCAGGCATGTGTGCCCACATCTTCATAGTATGTGCCATGCTACATAATATGATCCTGCGGAAACAGCTGCAGCAGGGACATAATGGTGAAGGCCCTCACAGCCCACCGCAATTGCCAAGGCCATCGCAGGCACAGAGGGATTTAGACCACGAACACCCTGTGCCAGCCCCAGTAGGCAGACGGAGGTGTGCCCAATATGCCCATGCCTTGGCAAAGAGGGAACGTATAGCACATACACTGACAGTGTAGGCCCCTACGGACTGACACACTTCTCCATCTGCACACAGTAAACTGGATGGCACACACACACGACCACCTGTAAATTGTAATGTATAGGTGGCCTACTGTGTGAATCCTACATAGGCAGCCCTCAACCATTGCACACACAGCAGCTATTGGAACAAGGAAAGTCAACACCTGAGCAGTACACGAACCTACCAGCATATGTTGATACTGTATGTATAGGTTCCTAGGTACATCGGTAGGTACATGCCCAATTGTCAGAGGCCATTCATCAGCCGAGGCAAACAGTGTCTGCTGTCGCCACCACATCGATTAACCAACTGTCCCTCAGTGGAGCAGAGCCAATTGCGGGATCCATGTGTGTAACCACTGTTCCCCACACACTCTGCATGTATTCCCTGGTGTGTTAATGAGGGGCTCCATATAATGTAATCAGGGATGTAGTGCCAAAGCATGGGGAGTACCTATGACAGGTATCTTTCACCCCAGCATGCTCCA
>NW_025051086.1:0-12259 GCF_019279795.1 Protopterus annectens | reverse complement strand
TTTTTTCCCAAAAAAATTTTTTTGAGATTAACCTTAAGTGACCTTTTCTATCTTATGTATGAGTCCTTAATTGATCAGTTCTAATTTCTGCCTGACTCACAAGAGACAGAGCTGTGGTGTCTTTTAAAGTTTTAATATGCAGTTAAAAGCAGAACACAAGCAAAACACAAGTTAAAGAAAACAAATCACAGCACTCAGAATACAAAAAGGCAATAAACTAATACAAATTACAACAAATAAAAATCAAACCAATCTTTCCCTCACAGCAAAGTGTAGCAGAGTCTGGGTGAGCCTTTCTAATAAAGCTCTGAAATGTTTTATTTTACCCCTTAAATAGAAGGTTTAGTTGCTAGCTCCACCCCCTCAGTTCACAAATGATTAACCTTAAGTGACCTTTTCTATCTTGTGTATGAGTCCTTAATTGATCAGTTCTAATTTCTGCCTGACTCACAAGAGACAGAGCTGTGGTGTCTTTTGAAGTTTTAATATGCAGTTAAAAGCAGAACACAAGCAAAACACAAGGTAAAGAAAACAAATCACAGCACTCAGGATATAAAAAGGCAATAAACTAATACAAAATACAACAAATAAAAATCAAACCAACCTTTCCCTCACAGCAAAGTGTAGCAGAGTCTGGGTGAGCCTTTCCAATAAAGCTCTGAAATGTTTTATTTTACCACTTAAATAGAAGGTTTAGTTCCTAGCTCCACCCCCTCAGTTCACAAATGATTAACCTTAAGTGACCTCTTCTAGCTTATGTATGAATCCTTAATTGATCAGTTCTAATTTCTGCCTGACTCACAAGAGAAAGAGCTGTGGTGTCTTTTGAAGTTTTAATATGCAGTTAAAAGCAGAACACAAGCAAAACAAAAGGTAAAGAAAACAAATCACAGCACTCGGAATATAAAAAGGCAATAAACTAATACAAAATACAACAAATAAAAATCAAACCAATCTTTTCCTCACAGCAAAATGTAGCAGAGTCTGGGTGAGCCTTTCCAATAAAGCTCTGAAATGTTTTATTTTACCCCTTAAATAGAAGGTTTAGTTGCTAGCTCCACCCCCTCAGTTCACAAATGATTAACCTTAAGTGACCTTATCTATCTTGTGTACGAGTCCTTAATTGATCAGTTCTAATTTCTGCCTGACTCACAAGAGACAGGGCTGTGGTGTCTTTTGAAGTTTTAATATGCAGTTAAAAGCAGAACACAAGCAAAACACAAGGTAAAGAAAACAAATCACAGCACTCAGAATATAAAAAGGCAATAAACTAATACAAAATACAACAAATAAAAATCAAACCAACCTTTCCCTCACAGCAAAGTGTAGCAGAGTCTGGGTGAGCCTTTCCAATAAAGCTCTGAAATGTTTTATTTTACCCCTTAAATAGAAGGTTTAGTTCCTAGCTCCACCCCCTCAGTTCACAAATGATTAACCTTAAGTGACCTCTTCTATCTTATGTATGAGTCCTTAATTGATCAGTTCTAATTTCTGTCTGACTCACAAGAGACAGAGCTGTGGTGTCTTTTGAAGTTTTAATATGCAGTTAAAAGCAGAATACAAGCAAAACACAAGGTAAAGAAAACAAATCACAGCACTCGAAATAGAAAAAGGCAATAAACTAATACAAAATACAACAATTAAAAAGCAAACCAATCTTTCCCTCACAGCAAAGTGTAGAAGAGCCTGGGTGAGCCTTTCCAATAAAGCTCTGAAATGTTTTATTTTACCCTTAAATACAAGGTTTAGTTCCTAGCTCCAACCCCTCAGTTCACAAGTGATTAACCTTAAATGACCTCTTCTATCTCATGTATGAGTCTTTAATTGATCAGTTCTAATTTCTGCCTAACTCACAAGAGACAGAGCTATGGTGTCTTTTGAAGTTTTAATATGCAAGTAAAAGCAGAACACAAGCAAAACACAAGGTAAAGAAAACAAATCACAGCACTCACAATATAAAAAGGCAATAAACTAATAAAAAAAACAACAAACAAAAACAAACCAACCTTTCCCTCACAGCAAAGTGTAGCAGAGTCTGTGTGAGCCATTCCAATAAAGCTCTGAAATGTTTTATTTTACCCCTTAAATAGAAGGTTTGGTTGTTAGCTCCACCCCCTCAGTTCACAAATAATTAACCTTAAGTGCCTTTTCTATCTTGCGTATGAGTCCTTAATTGATCAGTTCTAATTTCTGCTTGACTCACAAGAGACAGGGCTGTGGTGTCTTCTGAAGTTTTAATATGCAGTTAAAAGCAGAACACAAGCAAAACACAAGGTAAAGAAAACAAATCACAGCACTCAGTATATAAAAAGGCAATAAACTAATACAAAATACAACAAATAAAAATCAAACCAACCTTTCCCTCACAGCAAAGTGTAGCAGAGTCTGGGTGAGCCTTTCCAATAAAGCTCTGAAATGTTTTATTTTACCCTTAAATAGAAGGTTTAGTTCCTATGTCCACCTCTCAGTTTACAAATGATTAACCTTAAGTGACCTCTTCTATCTTATGTATGAGTCCTTAATTGATCAGTTCTAATTTCTGCCTGACTCACAAGAGACAGAGCTGTGGTGTCTTTTGAAGTTTTAATATACAGTTAAATGCAGAACACAAGCAAAACACAAGGTAAAGAAATCAAATTGCAGCACTCCAAATATAAAAAGGCAATAAACTAATACAAAATACAACAAATAAAAAGAAAACCATCTTTCCCTCACAGCAAAGTGTAGAAGAGTCTGGGTGAGCCTTTCCAATAAAGCTCTGAAATGTTTTATTTTACCCCTTAAATAGAAGGTTTAGTTCCTAGCTCCATCCCTCAGTTCACAAATGATTACCCTTAAGTGACCTCTTCTATCTCATGTATGAGTCCTTAATTGATCAATTCTAATTTCTGCCTGACTCACAAGAGACAGAGCTGTGGTGTCTTTTAAAGTTTTAATATGCAGTTAAATGCGGAACACAAGGAAAACACAAGGTAAAGAAAACAAATCACAGCACTCAGGATATAAAAAGGCAATAAACTAATACAATTTACAACAAATAAAAATCAAACCAATATTTCTTTCAAAGCAAAGTGTAGTAGAGTCTGGGTGAGCCTTTCCAATAAAGCTCTGAAATGTTTTATTTTACCCCTTAAATAGTAGGTTTAGTTGCTAGCTCCACCCCTCAGTTCACAAATGATTAACCTTAAGTGACCTTTTCTATCTTGTGTATGAGTCCTTAATTGATCAGTTCTAATTTCTGCCTGACTCACAAGAGATAGGGCTGTGGTGTCTTTTGAAGTTTTAATATGCAGTTAAAAGCAGAACACAAGCAAAACACAAGGTAAAGAAAACAAATCACAGCACTCAGGATATAAAAAGGAAATAAACTAATACAAAATACAACAAATAAAAATCAAACCAACCTCTCCCTCACAGCAAAGTGTAGCAGAGTCTGGGTGAGCCTTTCCAATAAAGCTCTGAAATGTTTTATTTTACCCTTAAATAGAAGGTTTAGTTCCTAGCTCCACCCCCTCAGTTCACAAATGATTAACCTTAAGTGACCTCTTCTATCTTATGTATGAGTCCTTAATTGATCAGTTCTAATTTCTGCCTGACTCACAAGAAACAGAGCTGTGGTGTCTTTTGAAGTTTTAATATGCAGTTAAAAGCAGAACACAAGCAAAACACAAGGTAAAGAAAACAAATCACAGCACTCAAAATATAAAAAGGCAATAAACCAATACAAAATACAACAAATAAAAAGCAAACCAATCTTTCCCTCACAGCAACATGTAGCAGTGTCTGGGTGAGCCTTTCCAATAAAGCTCTGAAATGTTTTATTTTACCCCTTAAATAGAAGGTTTAGTTCCTAGCTCCACCCCCCTCAGTTCACAAATGATTAACCTTAAGTGACTTCTTCTATCTTATGTATGAGTCCTTAATTGATCAGTTCTAATTTCTGCCTGACTCACAAGAGACAGAGCTGTGGTGTCTTTTGAAGTTTTAATATGCAGTTAAAAGCAGAACACAAGCAAAACACAAGGTAAAGAAAACAAATCACAGCACTCAGAATATGAAAAGGGAATAAACTAATACAAAATAACACAAACAAAAAGCAAACCAACCTTTCCCTCACAGCAAAGTGTAGCAGAGTCTGGGTGAGCCTTTCCAATAAAGCTCTGAAATGTTTTATTTTACCCCTTAATAGAAGGTTTAGTTCCTAGCTCCACCCCTCAGTTCACAAATGATTAACCTTAAGTGACCTTTTCTATCTTATGTATGAGTCCTTAATTGATCAGTTCTAATTTCTGCCTGACTCACAAGAGACAGGGCTGTGGTGTCTTTTGAAGTTTTAATATGCAGTTAAAAGCAGAACACAAGCAAAACACAAGGTAAAGAAAACAAATCACAGCACTCAGTATATAAAAAGGCAATAAACTAATACAAAATACAACAAATAAAAATCAAACCAATCTTTCCCTCACAGCAAAGTGTAGCAGAGTCTGGGTGAGCCTTTCCAATAAAGCTCTGAAATGTTTTATTTTACCCCTTTAATAGAAGGTTTAGTTCCTAGCTCCAACCCCTCAGTTCACAAGTGATTAACCTGAAATCACCTCTTCTATCTCATGTATGAGTCTTTAATTGATCAGTTCTAATTTCTGCCTAACTCACAAGAGACAGAGCTATGGTGTCTTTTGAAGTTTTAATATGCAAGTAAAAGCAGAACACAAGCAAAACACAAGGTAAAGAAAACAAATCACAGCACTCACAATATAAAAAGGCAATAAACTAATAAAAAAAGCAACAAACAAAAACAAACCAACCTTTCCCTCACAGCAAAGTGTAGCAGAGTCTGTGTGAGCCATTCCAATAAAGCTCTGAAATGTTTTATTTTACCCCTTAAATAGAAGGTTTGGTTGTTAGCTCCACCCCCTCAGTTCACAAATGATTAACCTTAAGTGGCCTTTTCTATCTTGTGTATGAGTCCTTAATTGATCAGTTCTAATTTCTGCTTGACTCACAAGAGACAGGGCTGTGGTGTCTTCTGAAGTTTTAATATGCAGTTAAAAGCAGAACACAAGCAAAACACAAGGTAAAGAAAACAAATCACAGCACTCAGTATATAAAAAGGCAATAAACTAATACAAAATACAACAAATAAAAATCAAACCAACCTTTCCCTCACAGCAAAGTGTAGCAGAGTCTGGGTGAGCCTTTCCAATAAAGCTCTGAAATGTTTTATTTTACCCCTTACATAGAAGGTTTAGTTCCTAGCTCCACCCCCTCAGTTCACAAATGATTAACCTTAAGTGACCTCTTCTATCTTATGTATGAGTCCTTAATTGATCAGTTCTAATTTCTGCCTGACTCACAAGAGACAGAGCTATGGTGTCTTTTGAAGTTTTAATATGCAGTTAAAAGCAGAACACAAGCAAAACACAAGGTAAAGAAAACAAATCACAGCACTCACAATATAAAAAGGCAATAAACTAATACAAAATACATCAAATTAAAAACAAACCAACCTTTCCCTCACAGCAAAGTGTAGCAAAGTCTGGGTGAGCCTTTCCAATAACGGTCTGAAAGGTTTTATTTTGCCCTTAAATAGAAGGTTTAGTTCCTAGCTCCACCCCTCAGTTCACAAATGATTAACCTTAAGTGACCTCTTCTATCTTATGTATGAGTCCTTAATTGATCAGTTCTAATTTCTGCCTGACTCACAAGAGACAGAGCTGTGGTGTCTTTTGAAGTTTTAATATGCAGTTAAAAGCAGAACACAAGCAAAACACAAGGTAAAGAAAACAAATCACAGCACTCAGTATATAAAAAGGCAATAAACTAATACAAAATACAACAAATAAAAATCAAACCAACCTTTCCCTCACAGCAAAGTGTAGCAGAGTCTGGGTGAGCCTTTCCAATAAAGCTCTGAAATGTTTTATTTTACCCCTTAAATAGAAGGTTTAGTTCCTAGCTCCACCCCTCAGTTCACAAATGATTAACCTTAAGTGACCTCTTCTATCTTATGTATGAGTCCTTAATTGATCAGTTCTAATTTCTGCCTGACTCACAAGAGACAGAGCTGTGGTGTCTTTTGAAGTTTTAATATGCAGTTAAAAGCAGAACACAAGCAAAACACAAGGTAAAGAAAACAAATCACAGCACTCAGAATATAAAAAGGCAATAAACTAATACAAAATACAACAAATAAAAAGAAACCAACCTTTCCCTCACAGCAAAGTGTAGCAGAGTCTGGGTGAGCCTTTCCAATAAAGCTCTGAAATGTTTTATTTTACCCTTAAATAGAAGGTTTAGTTCCTAGCTCCACCCCCTCAGTTCACAAATGATTAACCTTAAGTGACCTCTTCTATCTCATGTATGAGTCCTTAATTGATCAGTTCTAATTTCTGCCTGACTCACAAGAGACAGAGCTGTGGTGTCTTTTGAAGTTTTAATATGCAGTTAAAAGCAGAACACAAGCAAAACACAAGGTAAAGAAAACAAATCACAGCACTCACAATATAAAAAGGCAATAAACTAATACAAAATACAACAAATAAAAATCAAACCAACCTTTCCCTCACAGCAAAGTGTAGCAGAGTCTGGGTGAGCCTTTCCAATAAAGCTCTGAAATGTTTTATTTTACCCCTTAAATAGAAGGTTTAGTTCCTAGCTCCACCCCCTCAGTTCACAAATGATTAACCTTAAGTGACCTCTTCTATCTTATGTATGAGTCCTTAATTGATCAGTTCTAATTTCTGCCTGACTCACAAGAGACAGAGCTGTGGTGTCTTTTGAAGTTTTAATATGCAGTTAAAAGCAGAACACAAGCAAAACACAAGGTAAAGAAAACAAATCACAGCACTCAGGATATAAAAAGGCAATAAACTAATACAAAATACAACAAATAAAAATCAAACCAACCTTTCCCTCACAGCAAAGTGTAGCAGAGTCTGGGTGAGCCTTTCCAATAAAGCTCTGAAATGTTTTATTTTACCCCTTACATAGAAGGTTTAGTTCCTAGCTCCACCCCTCAGTTCACAAATGATTAACCTTAAGTGACCTCTTCTATCTTATGTATGAGTCCTTAATTGATCAGTTCTAATTTCTGTCTGACTCACAAGAGACAGAGTATGTGGTCTTTTGAAGTTTTAATATGCAGTTAAAAGCGGAATACAAGCAAAACACAAGGTAAAGAAAACAAATCACAGCACTCAAGATATAAAAAGGCAATAAACTAATACAAAATACAACAATTAAAAAGCAAACCAACCTTTCCCTCACAGCAAAGTGTAGAAGAGCCTGGGTGAGCCTTTCCAATAAAGCTCTGAAATGTTTTATTTTACCCTTAAATACAAGGTTTAGTTCCTAGCTCCAACCCCTCAGTTCACAAGTGATTAACCTTAAATGACCTCTTCTATCTCATGTATGAGTCCTTAATTGATCAGTTCTAATTTCTGCCTAACTCACAAGAGACAGAGCTATGGTGTCTTTTGAAGTTTTAATATGCAAGTAAAAGCAGAACACAAGCAAAACACAAGGTAAAGAAAACAAATCACAGCACTCACAATATAAAAAGGCAATAAACTAATAAAAAAGCAACAAACAAAAACAAACCAACCTTTCCCTCACAGCAAAGTGTAGCAGAGTCTGTGTGAGCCATTCCAATAAAGCTCTGAAATGTTTTATTTTACCCCTTAAATAGAAGGTTTGGTTGTTAGCTCCACCCCCTCAGTTCACAAATGATTAACCTTAAGTGTCCTTTTCTATCTTGTGTATGAGTCCTTAATTGATCAGTTCTAATTTCTGCTTGACTCACAAGAGACAGGGCTGTGGTGTCTTCTGAAGTTTTAATATGCAGTTAAAAGCAGAACACAAGCAAAACACAAGGTAAAGAAAACAAATCACAGCACTCAGTATATAAAAAGGCAATAAACTAATACAAAATACAACAAATAAAAATCAAACCAACCTTTCCCTCACAGCAAAGTGTAGCAGAGTCTGGGTGAGCCTTTCCAATAAAGCCCTGAAATGTTTTATTTTACCCCTTACACAGAAGGTTTAGTTCCTAGGTCCAGCCCCTCAGTTCACAAATGATTAACCTTAAGTGACCTCTTTTATCTTATGCATGAGTCCTTAATTGATCAGTTCTAATTTCTGCCTAACTCACAAGAGACAGAGCTATGGTGTCTTTTGAAGTTTTAATATGCAAGTAAAAGCAGAACACAAGCAAAACACAAGGTAAAGAAAACAAATCACAGCACTCACAATATAAAAAGGCAATAAACTAATAAAAAAACAACAAACAAAAACAAACCAACCTTTCCCTCACAGCAAAGTGTAGCAGAGTCTGGGTGAGCCTTTCCAATAAAGCTCTGAAATGTTTTATTTTACCCCTTAAATAGAAGGTTTAGTTCCTAGCTCCCACCCTCAGTTCACAAATGATTAACCTTAAGTGACCTCTTCTATCTTATGTATGAGTCCTTAATTGATCAGTTCTAATTTCTGCCTGACTCACAAGAGACAGAGCTGTGGTGTCTTTTGAAGTTTTAATATGCAGTTAAAAGCAGAACACAAGCAAAACACAAGGTAAAGAAAACACATCACAGCACTCAAAATATAAAAAGGCAATAAACTAATACAAAATACAACAATTAAAAAGCAAACCAATCTTTCCCTCACAGCAAAGTGTAGAAGAGCCTGGGTGAGCCTTTCCAATAAAGCTCTGAAATGTTTTATTTTACCCTTAAATACAAGGTTTAGTTCCTAGCTCCAACCCCTCAGTTCACAAGTGATTAACCTGAAATGACCTCTTCTATCTCATGTATGAGTCTTTAATTGATCAGTTCTAATTTCTGCCTAACTCACAAGAGACAGAGCTATGGTGTCTTTTGAAGTTTTAATATGCAAGTAAAAGCAGAACACAAGCAAAACACAAGGTAAAGAAAACAAATCACAGCACTCACAATATAAAAAGGCAATAAACTAATAAAAAAACAACAAACAAAAACAAACCAACCTTTCCCTCACAGCAAAGTGTAGCAGAGTCTGTGTGAGCCATTCCAATAAAGCTCTGAAATGTTTTATTTTACCCCTTAAATAGAAAGTTTGGTTGTTAGCTCCACCCCCTCAGTTCACAAATGATTAACCTTAAGTGGCATTTTCTATCTTGTGTATGAGTCCTTAATTGATCAGTTCTAATTTCTGCTCGACTCACAAGAGACAGGGCTGTGGTGTCTTCTGAAGTTTTAATATGCAGTTAAAAGCAGAACACAAGCAAAACACAAGGTAAAGAAAACAAATCACAGCACTCAGTATATAAAAAGGCAGTAAACTAATACAAAATACAACAAATAAAAATCAAACCAACCTTTCCCTCACAGCAAAGTGTAGCAGAGTCTGGGTGAGCCTTTCCAATAAAGCTCTGAAATGTTTTATTTTACCCCTTACATAGAAGGTTTAGTTCCTAGGTCCACTCCCTCAGTTCACAAATGATTAACCTTAAGTGACCTCTTCTATCTTATGTATAAGTCCTTAATTGATCAGTTCCAAATTCTACCTGACTCACAAGAGACAGAGGTGTGGTGTATTTTGATGTTTTAACATGCAGTTAAAAGCAAAACGCAAGCAAAACACAAGGTAAATAAAACAAATCACAGCACTCAGAATATAAAAAGGCAATAAACTAATAAAAATCACAACAAATAAAAAGCAAACAGACCTTTCCCCTCACAGCAAAGTGTAACAGAGTCTGGGTTAGCCTTTCCAAGAAAGCTCTGAAATGTTTTATTTTACCCCTTAAATAGAAGGTTTAGTTCCTAGCTCCACCGTTCAGTTCACAAATGATTAACCTTAAGTAACCTCTTCTGTCTTATGTATGAGTCCTTAACTGATCAGTTCTAAATTCTTGCCTGACTCACAAGAGACAGAGCTGTGGTGTGTTTTGAAGTTTTAATATGCAGTTAAAAGTGGAACACAATGAAAAAACATGGTAAACAAAACAAATCACAGCACTCAAAATATAAAAAGGCAATAAACTAATACAAAATACAACAAATAAAAATCAAACCAACCTTTCCCTCACTGAAAAGTGTAGCAGAGTCTGGGTGAACCTTTCTAATAAAGCTCTGAAATGTTTTATTTCACCACTTAAATAGAAGCTTTAGTTCCTATCTCCATCCCCTCAGTTCACAAATGATTACCCTTAAGTGACCTCTTCTATCTCATGTATGAGTCCTTAATTGATCAATTCTAATTTCTGCCTGACTCAGAAGAGACAGAGCTGTGGTGTCTTTTAAAGTTTTAATATGCAGTTAAAAGTGAAACACAAGGAAAACACAAGGTAAAGAAAACAAATCACAGCATTCAGGATATAAAAAGGCAATAAACTAATACAATTTACAGCAAATAAAAATCAAACCAACCTTTCTTTCACAGCAAAGTGTAGTAGAGTCTGGGTGAGCCTTTCCAATAAAGCTCTGAAATGTTTTATTTTACCCCTTAAATAGTAGGTTTAGTTGCTAGCTCCACCCCCTCAGTTCACAAATGATTAACCTTAAGTGACCTTTTCTATCTTGTGTATGAGTCCTTAATTGATCAGTTCTAATTTCTGGCTGACTCACAAGAGATAGGGCTGTGGTGTCTTTTGAAGTTTTAATATGCAATTAAAAGCAGAACACAAGCAAACACAAGGTAAAGAAAACAAATGACAGCACTTAGGATATAAAAAGGAAATAAACTAATACAAAATACAACAAATAAAAATCAAACCAACCTCTCCCTCACAGCAAAGTGTAGCACAGTCTGGGTGAGCGTTTCCAATAAAGCTCTGAAATGTTTTATTTTACCCCTTAAATTGAAGGTTTAGTTCCTAGCTCCACCCCCTCAGCTCACAAATGATTAACCTTAAGTAATATATTCTATCTTATGTATGAGTCCTTAATTGATCAGTTCTAATTTCTGCCTGACTCCCAAGAGACAGAGCTGTGGTGTCTTTTGAAGTTTTCATATGCAGTTAAAAGCAGAACACAAGCAAAACACAAGGTAAAGAAAACAAATCACAGCACTCAAGATATAAAAAGGGAAAAAACGAATGCAAAATACAACAAACAAAAAGCAAACCAATCTTTCTCTCACAGCAAAGTGTAGAAGAGCCTGGGTGAGCCTTTCCAATAAAGCTCTGAAATGTTTTATTTTACACTTAAATACAAGGTTTAGTTCCTAGCTCCAACCCCTCAGTTCACAAGTGATTAACCTTAAATGACCTCTTCTATCTCATGTATGAGTCTTTAATTGATCAGTTCTAATTTCTGCCTAACTCACAAGAGACAGAGCTATGGTGTCTTTTGAAGTTTTAATATGCAATTAAAAGCAGAACACAAGCAAAACACAAGGTAAAGAAAACAAATCACAGCACTCACAATATAAAAAGGCAATAAACTAATAAAAAAGCAACAAACAAAAACAAACCAACCTTTCCCTCACAGCAAAGTGTAGCAGAGTCTGTGTGAGCCATTCCAATAAAGCTCTGAAATGTTTTATTTTACCCCTTAAATAGAAGGTTTGGTTGTTAGCTCCACCCCCTCAGTTCACAAATGATTAACCTTAAGTGGCCTTTTCTATGTTGTGTATGAGTCCTTAATTGATCAGTTCTAATTTCTGCTTGACTCACAAGAGACAGGGCTGTGGTGTCTTCTGAAGTTTTAATATGCAGTTAAAAGCAGAACACAAGCAAAACACAAGGTAAAGAAAACAAATCACAGCACTCAGTATATAAAAAGGCAATAAACTAATACAAAATACAACAAATAAAAATCAAACCAACCTTTCCCTCACAGCAAAGTGTAGCAGATTCTGGGTGAGCCTTTCCAATAAAGCTCTGAAATGTTTTATTTTACCCCTTACACAGAAGGGTTAGTTCCTAGGTCCACCCCTCAGTTCACAAATGATTAACCTTAAGTGACCTCTTCTATCTTATGTATGAGTCCTTAATTGATCAGTTCAAATTTCTGCCTAACTCACAAGAGACAGAGCTATGGTGTCTTTTGAACTTTTAATATGCAAGTAAAAGCAGAACACAAGCAAAACACAAGGTAAAGAAAACAAATCACAGCACTCACAATATAAAAAGGCAATAAACTAATAAAAAAACAACAAATAAAAATCAAACCAACCTTTCCCTCACAGCAAAGTGTAGCAGAGTCTGGGTGAGCCTTTCCAATAAAGCTCTGAAATGTTTTATTTTACCCCTTAAATAGAAGGTTTAGTTCCTAGCTCC
>NW_025051085.1:0-13914 GCF_019279795.1 Protopterus annectens | reverse complement strand
GCCTTACTGTCGCACATACCCGTGGAAACCCACTTACAACTGCTTAGGAGTGCTTTAATCCACCTGCATCTAACAGCCCTTATTCTGGCCCTCAAAATAATCTAACAGCCCTTGCAGGTCTTGAACCCGGTACCATGAACACCACAGTCACTGGCTTTACCACTAAGGCATCTAAGATATGTACAAATGGTATGGTGTTTATAATATACATTGTACTACAGACATTCCTCACTACTGAAAACAAATGTGACAGTCATTTGATGTACATTTGTCTGATACATGTTAATGTACATGTTTGTGAAATTAGGTGTTGCAATGTGACATGACAGGGTGTATTATGAATGAGAAAGGTTCTTGTTTTGTGTCCTTTTTATATTGTCCCCATACTCCATGTATACCCCTCCAGTTCACTTATTGGACATCTGACCCAGGCCCTTCTTGATGCATGATTGCATTACCCATTGTTCCTCCCCCACCCCAATCTTCACATGCACAACAACCACCCCTTCCATGGTGAATTAGGTTAATATTAATTGTTATAATATCAGAGCTGCATGTGTTTTGTGTACACTCAAATTCCTTTGGAGTGTTTCTGTGTCAAGTGTGTTCATAGATGTTTATATATATGGCTATATATAACTGTATAATATATATATATATATATATATATAGATATATATATATATATATATATATACATATATATATATATACATATATATATATATATATATATATATACATATCTGTGCAGACATGTGTATATATATATATATATATATATATATATATATATATAATATATGTATTAATTTGTAACAGTAATACATATGTAGACTGGAATGTGTTGGTTCACAAACTACAGTACATTACAATGTACTGTATATATGTACACAAAGTGACTGTCTCATTTGTGGATCATTACTGTGAAATGCATATGGTATAAGATGTAGTCTCAAGAGTGTGAAACATGTATACACCTCGGATGGCTTAGTGGTAAGTCCCATGACTATAGTGTGCATGATCCAGGGTTCAACACCTGCGATGCTTTACAAATGTTTTTTACTCCGGAATAAGGCTCATTTAAGCAGTTGTAAGTATGTTTAAAAGCGTTTGTGTGACATTATAGCAGTGGTTAATCACAGTTAAACAAACTTTGTAACATATAACCTGTGCGCGGAAACACGGCCGCATCCACTAACTACTCAGGATATATACATGTCAGTGAAGTAACTTTTCACTATGTTCTAACGTAATCACATTCTCTGTTGACTGTACTCTCCAGCACACATGGGTTTATATGGGTGTTTCGAATGTTTATTATATAGACGATTAGTACCTATATATGCAAACTGTGGTTACGGTATACTTTTGAACATGATAAACATCCCTGCCTTTATCGGGATTGGAACCTCGAATGTATAACTATGCGGATGCTGTAACCATTACACTGTTGACATTAATGTTGCTTCCGCCTATTTCCTATTTAGATCATTTCTATGTGTAAGCTAGGCTAAGCAAAGGAGAGGCCCCCAAACTCACTGAGCTTCACATACTCTTGAAATAACAAGATATAACAAATGTACTGTGAAGCAATACATTACATTTCTAACTACATTAGGCATAGCCCCTCACTGACACACTTCAAGGGAAACCTTGTTGTGTGAATGGGTAACAGAATATACACCCTGGGATCATGTGTTCCAGAACCATACAGCCAGGGGGTGGGGGAGCCTGTCCAATTTGATAGCTGCGAGACCTGTTAGGGGAATTGAATGGTGTTGAACTGTCACATTAACATGCCCTCTTTAGATCACTAAGTGCCCCTATCACCCTCCACAATCCCAGTCTTCAACACCTTCCAGCAACTATGCCTGGAATTGCTTCATTGGCTATGCTTGACAGTGGCTCAGTTACTTCATCAATGGTGCAGGGAAAGCCAACACACTGTAGCTATGCTTCTAATTGCCTTTGGGCAGATAGGTTGTAGGCTATCTGTGAACCTCTAAAGTGCAGGCCATCACAGCCATAATATGTGAATAAACAGACCTTCAGATCACAATATACAGTGAGAAATCACCATGTAGTCAGGAAATAGTTAAGTACAGCAAGAAAATACAGAACACAGATACTTAGTCACTCCAAAAACCTATCTTGGAAGCTTGAAGACTTGTATAAGTTTAAGGCTTTCTATTGCTTACCATTAGGTTACCTACAGGAGAGATGACAAACAAGCACAGGTGGGGAACATGCATGCAACTGTACCATACCGCCCTATGTGTCAGACTTAGGCTTTGGTATACTGGCCAAGGCTATTGGCGCGCCCATGGTGCCTTATTTAGGAGAGACTCGAAGGTGATAACCAGCTCTGTAAACAGCACAATAGCAGATTCAATGAGGGTTATGCTTCTCAACACCAGGAGTTGTGATGACAACATGCATGCACTCACAGCACTCCTTAGGATGGACAGCATCAACATCTGTGCAGTAACTGAGATCTGTCTTAAGGCTCCTGAGAGCACACCAACACTACCAGACTACAACCCATACTACACATTTCAGCCACAGAACATGGACTGACACAGACATAGAGGAGCTGTATCCATATTCATCAGGGATACCTATACCTCCAGGGTAGTGGGGCAGCACGATACCTCTGAGATCATCCATGTGCAGCTAACATCAGCCACAACTGCAATGTAAACTGTGGCCTGCTACGGATCACCCTCCATGACCCAGGACCACCACTCCACCTACCTGGAGACAGTGGAGAACATGACAGTCCTAATGCACACCTTGGCATTGGTCGATGTCAACTAACCATACCATTAACTGGGAAACTTACTCAGGTACTCACTTCCAAGCCCAGAGCTTCCTGGAATTTATCACCTCATATGCCCTGTATCAGGTGGTAACCTCCCTAACGTGGGGTGGAAACTACTAGAAGTGGTCATCACCAACATGGGCAACAGGTGCACCACAGCGGAGGTTAACCAGCCACTGATTAGATCTAACCATGAACTATTCACTGTTTCCACACCCAAGCATCTCCCCAACCCTCGGATACCACAGTGTATACCTTTCCTACAGCTAAATTTACACTACTAGAGACAGGGGTGGGGGGTTTCACAGCCGCCACGCTAAGGGGAAACACTGCTCAAGATACAGACAGATTTACAAATGCAGTCTATAAGCACCTACACAGATGTATGGATCGTGCCATCACTGGTAAACCAAGACTTACTCCTCCTAGACAAGGACACTGGTCTGATGGACCTCTGCAATAAACTGGCTATACTACAGAAGTAGGACAGTGTTCCAGACAAACAGCAAATTCCATGAAGGGCAGACATCTGTGACCACTATTAGCATGATACGTAGGTCCCTCATGACATCATCCAAGGCTAACATCAGCAGGAGAATATGCAAGGGTTCAAAAGATAACCACAAAGCCTTCTTTGGCTATGTCAAGGATCTACATGGTGACACACAGATTTGCACTATGCCAGTGAAATATAGCACAAAATATGCTGACCCTACTGATATTGCCGACATCCTTGCAGATACATTCAGTGCATACTTCACCCCCTAAAGAGCCCACAACACTACCCGAAAGGTACAGTATCCCACACATCAGAGACACACAGGTGGAAATGGCCCTCTCTAACAGCAGAACACAGCATCAGTGGAGGCAGATGTTGTCCCAGACTGCATCTTGCAAACTGTACAAGACAACCTGACCCCCCACCTAATTAAGCTTTCCTACCTCAGCCTCTCCACAGGCTACATGCCCATACAATGGCACGTGGCAATGGTTATTCCATTCCATCAAGGTGGAATCACAACTGACCAAGGTAACTACCACCCCATAAGCTTGACTAATGGTCTGCAATGGTATGGTTCGCATCCTCATGGCACTCATTAACAAAGACATTGGTAACCTCCGAACACGTGACCCAACCCAGGTCAGCTTGGTTGAGTGCAGTTCATGCCTACTGAACCTGTTTGACGTCTTACATACAGTCACCAAGACGTTAGATGATGGGGGAGGGGTTCACACATACTACCTGGACGTCGCCAAGGCTTTTGACACCATGCCCCACTCAGGTATTATTGATAAACACACCAACCTGTACATACACCCATACATCACAGGTTGGGTTGCCAATGGGCTTACACACAGAACCCACATGGTACGACTAGCAGTCTCCAGGTCCAACTCTTGACCAGTCACAACTGGTGTCCCACAGGGTGTCAACATTACGGCCTCCAGCCAAGTTCCACTAACTGCATGGTCATTCCATTGTGGAATTGGCACCCACATATTAACACATAAGTGGCAGCCACTTTAATATGGACGAGGTAATGGGGTATCTGGGGACTAAGGTAGATAGTGATCTCCCCTTTGACAATCATATCTCCACAGTAGTTAGGACATCCTTCTATGTAGGCCATCTGATTACTAAAGGATTCCCATCTAGACATACTGGGGTTATAGTGCCCCTTTACTCATCACTCATCAGTCCCATCATAGGGTATAATAACCCATGTGGGATGTATCTCAGAAGACACTTCCAACAGCTGGGAGGTCCACAAATGTACCTCGCCAAGGGGAATACTGGCCTCCAACATATGGCCTATGCAGCCAGACTGAATAAACCCCTGCTTTACTCAGTGGCATCTCGTTTGCCCAGAGATGATCTCCGCTGGCCAACACAGCCATGTCGAACTCAGGCTCGATGGATATGCTCCACCTATGGGAATCCATGTCATAGTGAGCCACACACTGTAGTGAACCGAACCTTTCCACAACAATAACTGGAAGATGCTGGAGGGACAGCTTCCTGTCACAGACACTCCCCATACTTTGGAACAACATTCCTAACTACATTATACAGAGCCCCTCACTAACACTCTGCAAGAGAAAACTTGAAGTGTGGATGGGGAACAGTAGATGCACCCCAGGGATCCCGCCATTGGCTCTGCTCCACAGAGGGACAGTTAATGAATCAATGGGGTGGCAAAAGCTGACACATTTTGGCTGGGCTTATGAATGGCCTCTGGCAGTTGGCCAAGTACCTACCTATGAATCTGTACATAGAGTATCTGCATATGCTGATAGCTTAATTTACAGTTCAGGTGTTGACTTACCTTGTGCCAATGGCAGTTGTGTGTGCAGTAGTTGAGGGCTGCCTATGTTGGATGCACACAGTAGACTGCCTATACATTACATTTTTAGGGTAGTCTAGTGTGTGTGTGTGTGTGTGTGTGTGTGTGTGTGTGTGTGTGTGTGTGTGTGTGTGTGCGCCATCCATTTTTACTGTGTGTGCAGGTGGAGAAAGGTGTCAGTCCCTAGGTGCCTACACTGTCAGTGTTTGTGCTATACGTTCCCTTTTTGCCAAGGCATGGGCATACTGGGCACGCCTCCGTGCCTACTGGGGCTGGCTCAGGGTGTTCGTGGTCTGAGTACCTCTGTGCCTGTGGGGCCCTTGGCAATGGTGGTGGGCTGTGAGGGCCTTCACCATTCTGTCCCTGCTGCAGCTGTTTCTGCAGGACCATATTGTGTAGCATGGCACACACTATGAAGATGTGGGCACATGTGCCTGGAAAGAACTGCAAGGCTCCACCAGATATGTCCAAGCAACGAAACCGTGATTTCAGCATCCCAAACACATGCTCTATGATGATTCTGGTTTGTGTGTGCCTCATTATGGCGTTTCTGCATGAGTGTGTGTGCATTTCTGATGGGAGTCATCATCCACGGTTCCAGTGCATAGCCAGCATCCCCCACCAGGTGGCCATTTGGGATGTCCCCCCTGGCAAATAACTGATACAGCTGTGAGGCATGCCAGATGTGGAAGTCGTGTTAGCTTCCAGGGCTGCCAGCACACACATATATGATAATGTCCTGGGCATTGCACACGACCTGGCAGTTGATGGAGGGGTATCCCTTATGGTTTATGTAGCGCCTACCCTGCTCACCGGGTGGCGACTTGATGTGCATGTGCGTGCAGTCTATTTCACCCAGTACCTCCTGGTATTCTGCCACATGGTGAAAAAGACGCATATTGCTGGCCAACTCCTCCTGCTTTCGGGGGGAGTATATGTGCTCATTGGCATGTGGTAACATGGCATCCAGGAACTGATGTAGTACCCTGGATGCTGATGCCTGTGAGATCCCCATGATATCCCCAGTTGGTCTTTGAAAGGTACCTGTAGCTAGTATTCTCAGGCTTACACATACCTTCGTATCCACTGGGATGGGTTCCCCCTGTTTGTTTTGGCTCTGAGACGTGGCTGGCACAGCTCCACAAGTTGCTGTAGGATGTTCTTGTCCACCCTGTAACGCTCTACTATCCCCAAATCATGTAGCCCCTGGTAGGTTACCCTGGGTCTGAACACTCTCCTCCTTCTCTGGTGCCTGAGGTGGTCGTGTGCATCATCCTCCACACCACCTTCAGTCTCCAACACATGCTGGTGGATCAAAGCTATGGAAGCCCCTAACATGTACATAATAAAAGTTCCCCGTCTGTATACACCACTGGTGCGGAGTGTATGGGAATACACAAATGTGTGTGAGGTGCTTTCACACTTTATAGTATTGTGCTATGGATGCTGCTGATGTCAGTGGGTGTGTATGAGCTATTCCAGTTGCAGCATGTCTTAATTATGGGTTTGCAATGAGTACTGTAAGTGCAGGGCTTTTACTGTGGAGATCTACTGGCCTACCTTGATTAATCTGTTGCCCTTGAATTCACTTTTAGACCTGGATCCCCTCCCATTATCAGGCATGCATCCAGCTGCCGTCTTTCTTGTTTTGTACTTTCCCTACCCAGTCATGCAAAATGTGCCTTGTAGCTGATATACTGCAAATCGGCTTTGTTCTGCTTTGACACTTTACTGTTTTCTTTGCAGTACAGCCCCTCCCCTTTCCTGTTCTGCAGGAAGCTACTTGCAGCCTTGTTAGCTGTTGTCACTGGCCCCCTGTAGGCTCCTAGGTGTTAATTAGTCATTTGTACTCCAGTTTCACTGCTGCAGCATTTCCTTATTTCTTTCCTATATCCTTCCTGTTTCAGCTGCAGTGCATGCCACGCATACCTGTTTACCGGGTTTACGTGCGTTTTCATCTCCGTTCACATGCATATTCGGTTACCTTGTGCACTCTCAGCTAAGCATAGCTGTGGCCAATTCGACACACCCCTATCCTGCAGCTTTGCATAGCTAGGGGCAAACCGGTTTAGCAATGCTCCAATGTGCTTACAGCAATGGTGACACACCCCTCTCTTTGATGTCATCTTTATCTCAAGGGCACACTTCGGTGTTATAACGCTATGCTATGAGATGCATCCTTACACTAGCAGGGAATCTGCGATTCACTATTACTCCTCTCATTTGCATGGCATTGCCTACTAATTCCTAGCTACTGCTCATAACACTGTCACTGCCCCTTAGCAACCCTTGCGCCATAGTATGGTGTAGCATGCTTGCCATTGACTATTATGGGAATATCGTGATATGTGTTTCATTGCGGTTTTATTCTATATTTTTATATATTCCTTGATCCCCTTTGCACACCTCTGCCCTGCTTCCACGTCGCGATAGTGCGACTATATATATATATATATATATATATATATATATATGTATATGTGTATATATATATATATATATATATATATATATATATATATATATATATATATATGTACATGTTTTTTCATGCCAATGGCTATATATTTAGCCATTCGCATATATTAACAATATAATACATGTGTTTGGTCGGCTGTCATGGTTCCAATTTTATGTTTGCAAAAATGTAAACCGTTTTCTACGGTTTACATTTCTGCATGCTTACACTATGCCTGCACCACTTCCTGAATCGCTACATACCTTCATTTGCTTGCTACACTGCTGCACATGTGGTAATTAGCGTACAAGGCTCGGGAGTTGTGCGGGCATAGCGTACGCAGGTAGTGCATGTGGAAACAGCTTGCACCTGAATCGCTCGGCGGCCATATTTGGTGTTAGAATGCTGACGCTGTGCCTGCACTTGGTGCAAGCTTCATGAATTCCGGGGAGAATCTAACATAAATCACTGCATTCAGTTACCAGTGTTCTTTAACTCTTCTAACAAAGGAGAATATATGTTACATTCCTTGGATGTTACTAGGCAGTTACGTTTCTACCTTCATAGAGTAAAACAATTCAGAATATCTGAGCAGTTATTTGTCTCTTTCTCGTCTAATTGTAAAGGTCGATCAGTTACTAAAGTGACAGTAGCAAAATCGATAACAAGTTGCATATCATTTATATATGAGAAAAATGGTTTGAAGTTGCCTAATCTTCCAAAAGTCTAGTCAACAAGATCCATAGCTGCATCAGCAGCCTTTTAATCTAGAATCCTGTTGATGACATTTGTGCTGTAGCTACCTGGTCTAAGTCTTATACCTTTGTCACCCATTGTAAGTTGGGCATGGTCTCCAGGAGCAGGACATCCTTTGGCTTGTCGGTGCTTTGGCATATTCTTCCTTGAGGCCACCCAAGAAATTATGTAGCTGAGGACTCTGACCCATCAGTGAAGCAGATTGAGAAGGACAATATCAGACTTACTAGTTATGTACTAAGTATAATTTGGTATTTGTGTTGTCCTTTTCTAATTCTGTTTCACCTTCCCACCCAGCCACTCCCCTCCAAATTTTTGGTTCTAGAGGATCCTGAAAGGCCTTTGTTGGAACCTACATTCCAGGCTGAGCCTTTGGTTCCTTTTTTTTCTGTCTTCTCTGTGTAAGGGGCAGCAAACTCAATTTAAGGAGGTTGAGCTAAGGGCAGAAGACTATGGGTAAAGGAGGCGCTCCAGCCCAGAAGCTGAAGTCTGTACAAGGCAGCTAAGTTGGATCCGAGGACCAGATCTGTAACCCATTAGTGAAGAAGAATGAGAAAAGGACAACACAGACACCAAGTTTTGGTAAGTACATAACTAATAATTTGTGCATTTGTACTTTATACATTTCTTAGTTGTTGTTTTTTGATTTAGGATTTTTAAGGTTCATCTCTCTCTGTATGGTCAAAAAATCCTGAAGAAATCTTCACAATGACTACTGATTTCCATCTTTGAGGCTAGCCAAACAGCAGTCAGAGTGAAGATGGTGGGTGGGAGGGGGCTGAGCATTGTAAAGTTGTCCAGTTGTTGTTTCCTAAGCAGGGAAATAACATATATAGCAGAAAGGCTACTGCAGCAGTGAGGAATTTGAACATCTATTGTTATGGGCAAGTGTGACTTACACAACTGTGTTTTTTCTGTGGGTGGCTTATTTTTTTTTTAAACCTTATTTTCTTTTTCATTTTTGGTTTTGGTACACCCCAGCCCGATCCGATACACACTCACACACACACACACACACACACACACACACACACACACACACACACACACAGGCATACACTGTATGTACCGTATTCTGGTGCCCCTCCTCTATCTCCTGAACAAGGGTGAAAATAAATGCGGCTATCCTGTGTCCCATTATGAGACTAACAATAGGGAAGGCTTTTTCTCCTTTGATCCACTCGTATCCCCACCTCCCTACATATGTTATGGAGCTACATCAATATGGTTCATGTGTATGCTATGACACTTGTATCTTTTGCTGGAAAGGGGAGTCAGCATATATGCTACACATCCTTCCACCCCCATTTCCTTAATAGCCATGATGAGTTGCCTTATGTTGGGGATTAGAATAATCACCTCACAATTCTGAAATTTCAGTTTCACAGTTCTGAAACTCATATTTACTGTGATGTTTTTCAGCCGCTTTTTGGTCGTATTACTTTATTTATGTATACATACTGTTGTGTATTGATTTCATCTATGCGAGTTGTAAAAACATAGCTGATTTGGAGGCAGCCCTCTTGAAATTCTATCATACTATTTCATCCCAACTCATACAAAAGCAACATTCTCATACCGTTAATGCATAACCGTCTTATATTGATGCACTGTGAAATCACTACCTAAGTCTCCTTAAACTTATAAAATTAGGCATCAAAGAAACCCCGTAAATAATCTAATGTACACACCCCATCCTCCATGTCACAAACAGCAAAACACCTATGAGCCTGACAACAGTAAATTAAGTTCTGGAAACATCCTAGTAATTGCTGACTCCATTGTTAGGCACGTTGATTCCATGCATAAAATGTTACAGTTAGCTGTCTCTTGGGAGTCGGATTGCTGATATTTCAAAAATCCTTAAAACTCTCTCCTCTGGTAAGTATAACAATGACATGATCATAGTACATGCTGGAGTGAATGATCTAGCACAAAAAGCCATGAAAGACATGCAGACAGTCTTGCTTGAAGTTGTTCCTTGTGTCATTCCATGGGGGCCCAGTATGTATCTCCCTGGGACAAGATAATCAACAATCCTACTTGCTTTGCCAGGGATGGTCTACACCTCTTGTCCAAGGGTTTCTGCACACTGGCCATAGACTTTGCTAACCTAATTGTTGCTTTTGTAGGCATAGTTTGTTGAATGAATACCAGACTGGTCCAATAAATCAAATCAAATCATAAATCTGACTCAGTACCAGGAGACTTAATAAAAACTGTTCAATCTGGAGGCATGTCTGCATCTAGAATTAGCCCATTAATATTTGTGTAGTGGCAGATATATGGTTCAAATGCAGTTAGAGCACCCTCTCTCTGTCTGGGTGGCTGATTTCATCCCTTCCTAAATGATACCTAATGACCCTACAATTGAAATAAGTCAGACCTTCAGCTTATGGCTTATTATGGTACCCTTCCACAGCCCTATATGACCTTAATTAAACTGTATATTTTATATATCTTTTGATGACCAGGTTAGTCCTTCTAAGCTAGTGGCATCTTTTCAGGGAAAACCCAAGATGGTATTTATAATAGTAGCAGAGATTTGGCTAGGGCATTAGGGAATTTCCCATACTCTTTTCTCTTTGGAGCTGCTAGATGGAACCAGAGGGCAGCAGCAGCAGCAAAGAGGTTTAAAAGAAGTAGCAGCATGGAGGAGAAGAGAAAAGCTATGGAGAGTTTGGAGATGGAAAATGAGAATTTGGATAAAAAATTGTTCTGTATTTAGAATCAGAATGCAAATAAAGATTCCTTTGTGGTGGATGATACAAATGAGCAGTATTTAGCTGTATCAATGTAAAATAAAGTAAGCAAGTCCACTGGAGTGTTGCAGATAACAGAACTGGAAAATAATTGAGCAAAATGATTCAGGTGACAGTTCTGCTGTTTCGTGAGGGGAGATGGCAGATAACTTTTTCAGAAGTGTTGTGGATGGTAATGTGGAGAAGTAACCAGGTGATGTGGCAGCAGAGAATGCAGCAGTTAAAACATTTACAGCAGTGACAAAGTAAAAGAAGAAAGCAACAGCAAACTGAAAGGAAGTACGGTTTTGTGACAACAGAGTTCAGCATTTAAAATTTATGCAACGGTGTCAGCAGGATAGAAACAACAAACTCTTAAGTAAAACTGTTTTTTAAAAGGAAGAGAAGGTCAACTTTGAGAATAAGAACAAAAATAAGCATGTAATACATAGGTAGATATGTATAGTATAATTTATTTGGTCTTTTATACATATAGGGAACAGAGACTTTTTTTGACTTAACATTTGAATTTCATGACCTGCTGATGAAGTTTCTGGAACTGTGTGACAAAAAGGACATTTATACATGGAACAGTTATGTGTTTTCCAGTAGTAATGTAAATGTTACTTTGCGGTTTAAAACTTACAAAATGGAAGAAAATGTTAAAAATGCAGGCAGGGTGTTTGTGAAACTGTTACAAATGAGTAAAACTTAAGGAATGGAGGGTAGAAGTTATAAGTTGTTTTGAAATATTAAAAAATAAATAAATAAATAACATGGTAAAACACTTGCCAGGTGTTATTTTCATGACTGGTAAGCTGGCCAGACTAAAATGTGTTTCTTTGTGGGGATTTTTTTATTTAATTAAGGATTGTGACATGATACAATGTAACCACTGTGGGGAGAAAAGACATACAGTAAGAAGGTGTATAGCTGAATATAGGCTGTGTAAAAAAAGTGACACTTTTGGATGGACTGTTAAGGGTAAACTGTCTAAAAGTCTTTCGGCTTTTCCCGGTTAGGGGTCACCACAGCGGAACTCCACTCCGCTAATGATTGGCAGTAGATTTTTACGTGCTGGCTTGCCGGGCCTAACGCACAACCTTCAACGGCGAACGCCCATTCACGTATGTCGCCACACAGAAGACGCTCTAACTGAGAATCGAACGGGCAATGTCTAACTGTGAGGCGACAACGCTACCGCAGCACCACCACCACTGTAAATAACTAAAAAGAAGGGGAAAGGGAAGAAAACATACATGAGGAAGGACAACAAGAGGCTGAGGGAGAGAAAGAACTAGGTGAAGAAGAAACTGTAGAAGAAGAAAAAAGTATATGAAGAGACAAGGATGAAAGAGTTTGCATGCAGAATGAGAGGTCAGGAGAAGGGATTGACAATAGTCAGTGAAAATCTGATTTTGATGATTAAGGACTGTATGTTCATAAATCCAGGAAAATATTCAGTGGGAGAAAGAGTAAAAATAAAAAAAAAAAACTTTGAAAAAGATTTCCTCTAAACTGAAAATGAATAAAAAAGAATAGTTTTGGAGTATTTTCAGTAAATGTGAACAGCATCTATCTTTACAAGTCCTTCCCACCCCTTCATATTAAGCCACTCTACCTTCCCAGGCCCACCCCTTTTATCCTCTCTATTACTACACTCTTCGATATTATTTCTCTGTCCCCTATATATCCAGTCTATTTACTACACTTGTTCTACAATGCTACTCTAAAGAATGCTTATGCTTTTTCCTATAATGAATCATACTGCTTATTTTTCTTCCACATTTATCACTTCCTATTTTCATGCCATTTTATTTTTTATTTGTTTCCGTATCTTGTTAATAGTATAGAAGTGCCTAATGTTCTTTGTTAATAGTATTGTAGTGCATAATTTCACTTCACCCATGCTTCCTAATTTTATACTATGTTCTACTCATGCCAACATTGCTTTAAATATATATTGCTTAATTTCACCTCAACAATGCTACAAAATGTATGCTATGTATTACTTTTGAAATTAATTTTTGTATCAGAGCTTTTCTCCCTGGGCCTCCAGTGAAAATGGGACATTTTTTGGCTCAGTCATATTTTCATGGTAAAAAAATGTAAAAATAACAAATAAATAAATAAATAAAAATTATTAAATCTGTAAGAAGGATAGGGATACTGGAAAAAAGTGATAAATGTGACACAGATGTTATTATGTTAGACTGTAAAATTCCTGACAAATGAAGAAAGACTGCAAACAGAAAAATGTGGGGTGGAATTATAAAGTGAAATATGTTCTGGTGTAGCTCTGTTTTGTAAAGAAACAGTGAAAATAATAGATGTAATGTTGGTAAGGATGGAAAGGTTAACTATTGTGGACGTGAGGTGGAAAGAACGTATTTATAGAATATAGCATGGGATGTATCTACAGCTATCAAGGAAAGAGAGAGTGAATCTTTTTCAACAAATATTAGACTGTGTGGGAGTTAACCTGAAAATTATAATTGCAGAGGAGTTTAATTCTGATTTAAGGGGAAGACATAAGACAAAAGGGTAAGATATAAAAAAAATATAGGAAGTGGTAAAATGTGGTAAGTTAAGTGTGTGGAACAAAAGTCAATGGACTTAAAGAAGCAGGACACTTTGGTTTGAAATTGATTGTTTTGTATTTTCGGAAGATGGGAGGGTAGCAGAAGTTGATACAGTTCTGACAGGTTTGTGGAATGGAATGGAAGTATTATTATATGGATATGGATAGTAAGATTGTAAGCAGTTAAAATGTTGTTTGTTCCATTAATC
>NW_025051084.1:0-13612 GCF_019279795.1 Protopterus annectens | reverse complement strand
GAGCTACACGCTCTAGGGAACTAAACCTTGTCACCACAATAAACAGGACATGCTGGAGGGATAGATTCCTGTCCCAGAGACTTCCCATAGTTTGGAACAGGCTTCCCATCTATGTCAAGCAAAGTTCTTCATTAGCACTCTTCAAGAAAAATCTTGATGAGTGGATGGGAAATAGGACATACACCCTGGGGATCACTTCTGTGTCTCTGCTCGACAGTGACACAGGAAAATAACTGTCTTGGGTGGCGTAGGCCAGGGAACCTTGTTGGCTAGGCTTGAGTAGGCCCTTGGGCTAATAGCCTAGTACCTACCTATGAACCTATAAGATACACACAGTATTTTCTGATGCAGCTCTCTGTGCCAAGCACTCAGTCTGGGGGTGAGTTTCTCTCTCTATCTCCAGGTCCCCAATAATACTTCCCACTGACAGCTGTAGAGTTGAAGTCCTCCAGCACCCTCTCTGTGAAATCAGTGTTCTGTGTCCCAGCTCCGAGTAGCTGACACACACACACACTTTGAGATTTGATTTTCACATACACATGGGAAAGGCTGACACAGATTTACCAATTATGTCCAGACTATAAGGTAGTTCCACCACCACCAGAACACTCCAAAGCTAGCTATTCTAAGGCTCTTACAAGGGTACCCAATTATATTGAGTAAAATTAATACTAATACAAATTATAGTTTTTGACCAATGCAGCAAGGCTTTCAGGAGTGGCCACAGTGTAACCAAATAAATATAAGTACCCCCAAAGGTTAAAATAGTCTCTCAAAGACCAGCCACAATGAAATGAAACATTTAAATATATTTAATAATAAAAGAACATGATTATACCGAATATATATTTACAATAAACACCAGAATTTCAAACACAGGAATATTAAAAATAACACAGCTGGATAGATTCACACAGATATAGAAAAAATGTACTTAACTAATTTCACTATATGTTCCTGACTGACTAAAGAATTACTGTTCCCTTGTTCACTTACTAGAGCAAGGCAAGATGATGTGTGTGTGTGTGTGTGTGTGTGTGTGTGTGTGTGTGTGTGTGTGTGTGTGTGTGTGTGTGTGTGTGTGTGTGTGTGTTTGTGTGTGGTCTTACTTCTTTGTCATGTTTCCAAAACATACTTCTCTGAGATTTCTGTCTCATCTAGTATTAAAACATCATTTCAGTACTGGATTACAGAATGACACCACATACATCTTGTCATCTGACTCTGGTTCCTACACTACCCCCCTTTTCTAGTAACTGAACCAGAATTTAGCACATATTTGTTACCATACACACAGATAAAGCTTTGCTGAGATGTGTTATAGCATCTGGAAGCTATAAAACCATTTCTGAACTTCCACCCCTCCAGGATAGCAACTAGTTCACTCTTAAAGACAATACAGTAGGATTCCTAGTCCTGGTTTTCACAGACATTTCATCTCTAGCTGCAATCAGAACTGTAAGATATAATCGTTATGGCCTAAAGCAGGTGATTTAATTTCAGACTATTTTTCAAAGCTAGCTGGACTGAGATTAACCTCTTCTCTTCCAGTATCCTCTGTTACAATATATTCATTTCAACAGTTACAATACAGTCTGACATACAGGTGTATTTCTTTTCTGTCCAGCAGGACCCTCTGTTGGTACATTTTTAACACAAGCAGCTTTACAAATACAGTTTCAACACAAGCATCAGTACAAATCACATATAATTCTTTACCAGCTAGCTATGCTGGCATATGTTACACATCCAGTGCCTTACGTCTTCTGGCATAGCTGGTAATACCTCACATAATCACAATACCATCAACCGTACCTGTTTGAGTTCTACTAGTGACCCAGTTAGCTATCCAGTGGGTAACATAGAAGTTAACATTTAGTCAGGTGAGCTTGTTGATAATATCTGCATGGGGAATGGTGTCAAAGGCCTAGACCATATTCAGATAACCAGTGTCAATAGACTGACCCTCATCCAGGACCTCAGTAACCATGTAATAAAAGTCAGCTAGACTGTGCAGACATGATCTGCCTTTCAAAAAAAAAAAACTAAATTGACTTGGATCAAGAGACTGCATGTCATTTATATCATGATATAAGAGTTCAATAATTATTTATCCTGTCAACTTACAGACAATACTGGTTAGACTTATGGATCTGTAATCACCAACATCTTTGGTGTGACCATCTTCATGCACTGGTACCTCAACAGCAGTTCTTCTAGTCTCTGGGATGTGGGAGACTTAAGTTGAATAGTTACAGGCTATATTTGCACTTACCAGGAGATAGCTTTAGAGATTATCATGACCCACAGAACTAGTGTGTTTTTATTTGGACAGACTATGTAGATAGAACTGGTAGGAACAGTTGAAGAGGGAAGTGAGGTAAGTATGCAGCAGACATTGAAGACAAATATATCTGCAAGGAATCTGGTTGTGCCTACAGGTTCAGTGTAGGTGGTGCCACCTGATATTAACTTAGGGCAGTTCAAGATGTTACTTCTGAGTGTCATAATATAATTGAAAAATGCCTTCTGACTGTCTGGTATCAGTGGCAACCATAACCTCACAGCCAGCCTTGCAGTATTTAATGAAATGTTAGTTTTTTTGCTGCCATTTGTGAGTCCTTTTTGTGCTGGGGCAGATCTTTTGTAAACAGATAGTTTCTTCCTCTTGATGTGAGAATTCTACCATATAGGTTTATTTTTTAACTTATCTTTGTACTTAATGATTGATAGTAACAAATGCTTCAATACAGCTGTAGAATTTAGAGACATATGCAGTGGCATTAGTATTGGGATCATTAGGCTGCACTTTCACATACTGCCAGCAAATTAAATTTAATTAGCTTTAGAATATTCCCTAATTGTAGTTGTTGTCTTGGGGTCCCTCGCACCAGTTCCAAAGCAGAAGGTAACAGCATGATGGTTAGACTTCAACATGATTGCATAGATGCTCAGAGGAGGCCAAGAAGAAGATAGACTGAGAAGGACAAGGTAAAGTATATTTATACTTCTAGTGGGGAGGAGGACTATTTGGTATAAAAACTGGCATTTACAAATTAAGAAATCTCTAGACATATTTATTATTAGTTGTATGTCTTTGTAAACTGATGAATGGGAAGTTAAAGTTACCCACGAGCTACATATTAGCCATGATAGTTTTTTTCTTTTTTTGATTTGGCTTAAGTACCCTTCATGCTGTGCACTAAACGTGAAAGGGAACCATCATCAGTACTGCATGATTACTGGTTTTGCTGAGTGCCACTAGGACCTCAAAAAGTTCCAGTTTAGCATCATGTGGAATCTGATTCATGATGATGGGCTTATGGATAAATACACATACAACCTGAATACCTCTCAAGGGTCTGAACACAATTCAGGTGTCATACCATGGAATGGTGAGGCTATCAATACATCAGACCCATGTTTTGTAATTACACAATTATGAATGTGTTCAGGAGCCAGGAAAGTACTGGCATTTTATTGTTAAACCTTCTAGCATTAACCAGTGCTACCTTAATGTTGGCTAAACTGGAATTTGTTATACAGTAAACACTCAGTTAACCAGAACTCAAACAACTACCACTCTCAGGCAACTGGCAAAAAAAAAAAAAAAAAAATCAAAGAAAGAGGAGAAGGTAACCACGCACACCACAAACCCAGTCTCACATAGACCTATCACAACTGCAAACCAAACACATAAACACACAAAAACATACTTGGAGGCTCTGATTAAAAATCTACCAAAACAACAGAGGCCTCCAAAGCAGACACCGAAGCGACCACTACCTCAAGACATACCACATGCAATACATAGTTCACAAAGTCAGTGTGCTAAACAGTCACAGCCCTTAAGGCCAAACAACATGCCAGATACACTTGTAATAGGCGACTCCATAGTCAGACACACTGACGTCCCACTCACCAGACTCAACAAGGAAAAGGTTACAGTAAGCTGCCTGTCGGGCGCTAGAATCCGCCACATAACACAAGCACTCAGGTCACTCCAAAGCAAGTACAAATACGACTCAGTCATTGTCCATGCTGGTGTGAATGACCTGAGACGTACCTCCCGGGACTACATGAAAAGAGACATAGAGGAGCTCTCTGATTATGTAGCCCAGGCTGGTATGACCCTGACCCTGAGCAGCATCTTACCCTCACCAAGAATGATGCCACAGTACAAAGACAAAATGATCAGCTTTAACAATTGGCTTAATTACTGGTGTCATTCTAAGGGGATCCAATGTCTGTCTGCTTGGGATGACATGCTTGACAAGCCACACTGCTTTGCAAGGGATGGCTTGCACCTGTCACCCCTGGGCTTCCGGATATTGGCCAAGGCTTTTGCCACCCCCATAGTGCCTTTTTTAGGCAAGGCTCAAAAGACAAACCCACCTCCCTAGAAAACACAAGTGAAAAAAAACTAAGGGTAATGCTGCTCAATGCCAGAAGTCTAAACCTCAAGATGCACGCTCTCGAAGCCCTCCTCAGTATGGAGAACATTGATGTCTGTGCAGTGACTGAAACCTGGTTCAAGGCTCCTGAGAGCACCCCAGCACTACCAGGTTTTACCTCATATCATGCTTTCCGGCCCCAAAACTTGGACCGAACCACAAAAGGAGGGGAGTATCCATATTCATCAAAGATACCCACACCTCCAGGTTAGTGGCAACGCACGAAGCATCGGAGACCATCCAGGTGCAACTAACCATAGGCAAAACTGCCCTACAGGTTGTAGCATGCTACAGACCACCCTCTCAAACTCAGGAACCCCACTCAGCCTTTCTGAAGACACTGGAGAGTATGAATGTCTCACCAAATACCATCATATTGGGAGACTTCAACTACCCAAACATAGACTGGGAACATTACTCAAGCCCCAACACCCTAGCCCAAAGGTTCCTAGAATTCATAAACTCAAATGCGATGGAACAACTAGTCACCACTCCCACAAGAGGAGATAATATACTAGACCTGATCATCACAAACATGGGGACAAAATGCTCCACACCAGAAGTATACCCCTCATTGGTGAGATCAGACCATAAATTAATCTCACTGGAAATCCACATCCCGACCCCACCCCCTGCACAAAAGACCACAGTGAAGAACTTCTCAAAAGCCAACTTCACACTTCTTAAGACTGAAGTGGTATCCTTCAAGGCCCCTGGGCCAGTGGAAACCACAACCCACAGCGCTGAATCCTTTATAAATGCCTTCTACGGGCACCTTCAAGAATGCATGGATCATGCAATCCCTAATAAAACCAAGACCCATTCCCCCAAAGGCAGACGCCCTGTCTGGTGGACCCCAGCCATTAACAAACTTTACAACAGGAGGAGGAAGCTACTACATGACAGAGCAAAATCCCTAAAAGGGAAGGCATCTCTGATCAGTACTAGCAAAAAACTACGATCACTCATAAAATCATCCAAGGCCAACTTTGAGAGAAAAATTGCAAAAGGCACAAAAGACAATCACAAGGCCTTCTTTAGCTATGTTAGAAACCTTGGTGAAAACTCCCAGATATGCTCAGTGTTAGTACAAAATGACACAAAATACACTGAACCCACAGACATTGCCAACATTCTGGCAGACAGGTTCAGTGCAAATTTCTCTGCCCACCCCCAAAAGGAGAAATATCTATCCCAGCAGAGTGTAGCCTCCCTAACATCTCAGATGCCCAGGTGAGAGCTGCCCTCTCCAAAGCTAAAAACACAGCATCAATAGGACTGGACGGTGTCCCGGGCTGCGTGCTACATGAACTCCAAGAGGAACTAAATCCGCACATAAGGCTGCTGTTTAATCTTAGCCTTACTATAGGATACGTACCCAAAGAGTGGCATACAGCAACAGTGGTCCCACTCCACAAAGGCGGTGCTTCTATGGACCCTGGAAATTACCGCTCCATAAGCTTGACAAGCCTGGCCTGCAAAGCTATGGAAAGGATCATTATGGAACTCATAAACAAAGACATTGGGGACCTACAGACATTGGATCCTACCCAATTTGGCTTTATCAAGGGCAGATCCTGCCTTTTGAACTTGGTCGACTTTTTTGAAACAGTCACTAAGGCCATTGATGAGGGTAAGACAGTTCACACAGCCTACCTTGACCTTGCAAAAGCTTTCGACACAATAGCCCACTCGGGCATCATAGACAAACTCACCAGCTTAAATGTAAACCCATATATCATAAGATGGGTTGCAAACTGGCTCAAGGACAGAACCCACAAGGTCAGAATTGCTGGAGCCATGACAGACTTTAAGCCAGTCACAAGCGGTGTCCCACAGGGCTCAGTCCTGGGACCCCTCTTATTCTGCATTTATTTTTCCGAGGTGCAAGCAAACATAAGAGGATTGTGGCTGACAAAGTTTGCAGATGACTGCAAACTGGGCGCCATAATTGATACTCCAGCGGACACAAGCATCCTTCAGATAGGCCTCAAAGAAACGGATAATTGGTGCCAGAGCCATGGCCTTAAACTAAACGCCAAAAAATGTATAGTCATACCCTTTGGGAAAAACAAGGTACCCACAAATTACCACATAGGTGGTAATCCATTAAGTACGGAAGAGGTAATCAGGGACCTAGGGACCCAAGTTGACAGTAACCTCTCATTTGACACTCACATTGCCAAGGTGGTTAGGAAGACCTTCTATATTGCCCACCTTATCATGAAGGGATTCACATCCAGATCAAGAGAGGTCATTGTGCCCCTGTACTCTTCTCTTATCAGGCCCATGATTGAGTACAATGCCCCATTTGGGATGTATCTTACCCGACACATGCAGCAGTTGGAAAGACCCCAAAAGTTCCTCACCAAAGGATAAAGGATCTCAAACATATGTCATATGCTGCCCGGCTGAAGAAACTCCAGCTCTATTCAGTCACATACCGTCTACTCAGAGGTGATCTATGCCTGACGTACAAGGCCATGTCCAATCCAGAATTAATGGACATGCTCCACCTCAGAAAATCCAAATCCATCAGAGCCACGAGAGCAAGAGATTTGAACCTCAACACAGAAATAAATAGGACATGCTGAAGGGACAGATTCATAACCCAGAGGCTCCCTACACTCTGGAACAGAATCCCAGTCCACGTTAGGCAGAGCCCCTCACTAGCTCTCTTCAAGAGAAATTTTGACGAGTGGATGGGAGATCGTAGGTTTACCCCGGGGGCCATCTCTGTGTCACTACTAGACAGAGGCGCAGTACACTAAACCCTAAATGGGCGTAGTATTCTCATCCCAAGGGGTGGCGAAAGCCACACACACTCTGGCTAGGCTTGTAAATGCCATAGGGCAGATAGCCTAGTACGAACCTATGAACCTATAACAGTACAATTTTCATGTGTTCCACTTTCTGTCCCAACCCCCCCCCCCCCCAAAGCATACTTTACATTTTTAGAGTTTTAGAGTTTTGAAAAGGAAGATAGGAATAAATTCCCTCTCTCTCCAACCTGAGAACAAGTCAAACCAAATAAATGGCACAGGGTACAGTATTAATCAGGCCTATTTAGTAACTCTCAAGCAACCAGAAACTACAGATGTTATGTAGTCCAATCTCGCCTACATTCTTACCCGTGGGTTTGGAGCTGAATATTGACTCCGACTCAGCCAAACTTTTCTAGCTCGAAGTCTTCTATTGGCTGGGCTAAGAAGGTATCCCATGCTGCATTGTTCCATATCCCCAGATCTCATTTGCCGCTCATGTAGCTCGGACGTGGTCTTGCTCTTGGCTGTGGCTAAGTACCTTTTTTCTTCTTCTTGAGAGAATTTGTTACAAACAAAAGCTATTTTAATAGCTATTTCTATTTGGTGTTTTTTGGGTATAATCTGTAGTGTGATTGTTTTTTGTGGTATCCCACTGGCTGTTCCAATGGACTAGGCCCGTTTCAGTTAGAGGACCTAGTCCATCCCCTTACTTTTCCCTGTGTTTGTTTTTTGCTATCTAAAACCGTTTGAATTAGAGGTTTTAGTATCTGTCTTCCTTGTTCTGTATGCGAGTTTGGTCTAAAACCAATTTAGTTAGAGGTTTTTAGCCCTAGTCATCTTAGTGTGTGTCCCTTCTGAGGATTGTGTGTGCTGTTATTTGTGGGAAAATTTGTTCCCGCGCTTAGTGTGGTGTTGTTGTGTAACTGTAGTTGTTCTTCCAGTCAGGCAGTGACTTGCTCATTGTATTGGTATTTGTGATTAATTTTCAAGATGTCCAAAGATTCCAAGGAGCACAGACCTTCGGGTTTTAAAAAGTGTTCTAAGTGTGGTTACAAAGATGTCCATCATCGATGGACATTCAGTATGCATTTATTGTCTGGGAGCAATCCACCTGTAGGAGTCCTGCAGCTTCTGCCATGCTTTTAGTCCCAGGGTGCTCCAAGAAAGAAAGAATAAGTTAATTCTGAAGGGACTCTTGAAACCTTCATTCGAAGAGGCCATGGATTCTGCTTCCAGTTCAAAATCAAAATCCACAAAATCAAAAAAGAGATCTCCGGCTCCTTCATTCTCTTCGGGGCCACCGGAGAAATTAATGAAACTAGCTTTGACCTCCTCGGCTCCACTGTCCTTGGGGCCGCAGGAAGTGTCGGTGTTGATGGAACCGGCGTCGGCTCCAATTATATTGAAACCTCTTCGGAGCTGATCACCCAGTACTAGACCAGTGTCACCTGAGAGGAGATCCTGATCTCCCTCCCTGCCTCCAAATCCTCCAGGACACTTTCAGATGTGGATGTTGATAGGGTGGTGCAGAGGCTCCTTCAGTCACCAGTTTTGGCTAAATTGTTCTCGGCTCCGTCCCAGTTGGCTCTGGAGCCCGTCCCGATACCTTCTTCGATTATTCCTCCTCTGAGCACATCTCTGTCTTCGGAGCCGGAATGCTCCGCTCCATGTGATGTTCCTAGGTCGGTTCCGATGGCCCCTCCAGGCTTATCAGTGCCAACATCAGCTCTGACCCCGTCGGCGCCGTCCACGGGGTTTGGGACTCGGGATTCTTCAGTCAGGCCCGAGAGGGACACCTCGAGACACCTTTCGGTTCCTAGTCTCCCGCTCAGTGCTTCGGCTCGGGGAACCCCGACTCCTGTCATGGTCTCGGAAGCTGGCCGGTCCTCGGACTCGGGGGGCCAGCCTTTGAGGCCATGTGGAGTGCGCTGGCCAGATCTTCAGCCACATCATGTGGGTCGGTCATTCTGTCCCCTACCACTCCGGTGAGAGCCTCTTATCACCACCTATCTGTAGACAGCGGAGCCCCAAGGCCTAGGGATACTCCCACAAGTGGTCCCCAAGTTTCAGAGGGCCCCTCAGAGTTTTTGCCTGAGGAGCCCCCTAGAAAGAAAATGTGCAAGAGGAAGCACATAGACTCCCAGAATGAGTCTCTCACCTCAGATACTGACCTCGAGGAATCAGAGGGATCCCCCAAGTCATCCTCAGACGATGTTTCTTTCTCCGACATCCTGGAGATAACAGTTATTGGTGTCCTTATTGTTGGTCTGTTTTTATGAGTTAGTGAATAAACTGCTTGGACGGAGTTTCAACGTTTTCTGGCACTGATTTTTTACTTTACTAGTTATTGGAAGTGCTGGTTCCTGTTTTGGTGCTTATCCTGGAGATATTGAAACAAAGAGGTGACTGGCCATCCAAAGCCCCCTCCGAGGAGGAGTCGGTCTTCCTGAAGGCCTTTGGTCCTCAGCCCTCCACCTCCTGGGTGTCCCCACCCTTCGACAATCTCCTGGATTTAATTTGTCGGAGGGTGTGGGAGAACCCTGATTCTGTGGAACCCGTACCCAGGAGACCCAATAAATTTCTGTCTGCTCCCCTGGGTAAGGAGTTTTTGTCCAAAGGAGTCCCTGTGGATGCCATGGTGGCAGCGGCGGCCACTCAGAAGGAATTAGCCGAGACTTCTTCCTCCGTCCATCCTCCTGACAAGGAGTCTAGGACCATGGACCGGTATGGGAAGCATACCCTCTCGTCAGCAACCTTTACCTTATGGTCGCTGAACTACCTGTCTCATTTTACTCGGCTCCAGAGAGATCTCCTCGAGGAGTTAGCAGATACTCCCGCGGGTAACGTTCCTGAGGCGGTGGCCCAGACGGTTAATGCCCAGATGTCTACCCTCAATTCCATCGTTAACTCCTCCATGCAGCTCATTTCATATGCAGCTGAGGGAGCGAGTAGGGCAGCAAGCTCAGGAATCACCCTTAGGAGACAAGCCCGGATGCACCTTTGTCATTTTGCGGAGGTCTTCAAGTCTTCTTTCACTGACGCCCCCTTTGATGGTTCTTCTTTGTTCGGAACCAAGGTGAAAGACACCCTCACCAGGTGCGAGCAAGAGTGAAAGACTCTGTCTGCTGTAGGGGTCTGTTTTTCCCTTCCCTCTAGGCCTTACCCCAAGGCCCAGAGGGGTGGGAAGATGTGGTTCAAAAAATCACAGAGGTTTTTTCCCGGTGCACTAGGTGAGCCCCCCTCCAGAGGCAGAGGAGGGGGAGGTTATTCAGGGAGACGCCGCCCTTGAGGCAGAGGGGGGCCCCCGCAATTCGGGAGACCATGATTCCTTTTGCGGCTCTCACTACCATCATTCCTGATGGGATGCCCAACTGTGCATTTCTGGAGCCAGTCAGGGGTCAAATATCGTTATACCCGGAAGCCTGACAAAGCATCACCCAGGACCGATGGGTATTATGAATAATTTTCGGAGGTTATGTCATCCCCTTTTCATCAGATCCCCCTCCAGTCAGAAAAATCCCAGACGTTCCACCCAGTCAAAGGGATCACGCAGCTTCAGAGGTTTCAAAGCTGCTAGAAAAAGGAGTCATCCAGCATGTCCCCTCAGACCAGATCGGATTAGGGACTTACTCAAGATTCTTTTTGGTGCCAAAAAGAACAGGGGACCTGAGACCCATATTAGATCTCAGCCAACTGAACAACTATGTAGAAAAGTCCAAGTTTCGTATGGTCACACTACAGTCAATTCTCCCATTGTTGGGAAAAGAAGTATGGATGTGCTCCATCGACCTCAAGGATGCTTACTACCATATTAAAATGGGCAAGGCATCCAGGAGTCACCTACGCTTCCGGCTGGGAGCCAGTCATTTTCAGTTTCGAGCCCTGCCCTTTGGTCTCACCACAGCCCCAAGGGTGTTCACCAATTGTATGGAGGTGGTGACAGCTCACTTGAGACGTCAAGGATTCCAAGTGTTTCCGTATCTGGACAACTGGCTCCTCACCACCCCCACCAGGCATCTACTAATACAAACCAGAGATGCTACCATCACTCTCTGTCAACAGTTGGGCATAACACTGAACTGGGAAAAATCTGCCTTGTTGCCCTCACAGCATGTCATTTTTATAGGTGCATAGCTAGACACCATTCAAATGTGAACCTTTCTACCGCAGGAAAGAATCAGAGTCTTACAGCAACAGGTGCACACCCTGCTACCCCTGAGGAAAGCAAAGGCAAGATGGGTTCTCCAACTCCTGGGGACTATGGCAGCAACAATTATGTTCATCCTTCTAGCGAGATTGCACATGAGGCTCCTTCAATGGCTCCTCTTTGCTTAATGGTCTCTCCAGAGACTTCCACTTTCACACCCTATTTTGCTCATGGACAGATGCAAACAAGATCTCAGTTGGTGGCTTTGCACCAACAATCTGGACAGGGGAAAACCCTTTGTTCCACCACCCCTGGTTGCCACAGTGACCACGGACGCCTCCCAGATGGTGTGGGGGGGGCATTATCTTGGCAGGACAGTCCAAGGCATGTGGCAAGATCACGAGATACATCTGCATATCAACGTCCTAGAGATGAGAGCGGTGCTACCTGCGTTGCAGGCACTTCAGAGCTTTCTACCTCTCAGGACTATTGCAATACACTCGGACAATATGTCAGTGGTGTGGTATCTGAACAAGCAGGGAGGAACCAGATCATACCCCCTGTGCAGAGAGGCCATGCGAGTGTGGCAGTGGGCAGTATCTTCCCAATGGTTTCTGGTGGCAACACACATTCCGGGGAAGTCCAACGTGATAGCAGACAGGCTAAGCAGAGCTATTCTGATGCCTTACGAGTGGTCCCTGAATCGTCTAGTTGCAAAATTAATCTTCAGCAGATGGGGTCAGCCTTGCTGCGACCTTTTTGCCAGTCCCCTCAATGCCAAATGCAGCAGCTACTTCACGCTGATCCCCCCACAGGGGGAGTCACCCAGGGACGCTCCAGTCCACGATTGGCCCTCCGGTCTGCTTTATGCTTTCCCTCGCTATCAAAAGTGATTCAGAAAGCACAATCCTTGGGAAGCAGAATGATTCTAATTGCTCCACACTGGCCTCATCAAGTCTGGTTCCCCTTTCTCCATCCCTACATTGTGGACACACCTTGGACTCTGGACCTACAACCAGACTTACTGACACACATGTCGGGACAGTTCCATCCCTCTCTGCGGGCCCTCCGGTTGACAGCCTGGCTACTCCACTTCCGTTGTTAGTTAGGCTTCATCGCTTTTCACCTGAGGTAGTTCATATTTTATCTTCCTCTCATAAGCCCTCTACTAGGAAGATTTATTCCAGCAAATGGAAGAGTTTCTCTGTTTGGGCTCATACCCAAGGAACTGACCCTTTCAAAGCTCCAATTGCTTCTGTGTTGGAGTTTTTGTCTATGCTTTTCCAGCAGGGCTCAGCGTCCGCTACCATTAAAGTTCAATTGGCAGCGATTTCTAATTTTCATGTTGCTAATGAGCCTAGTCTGATGGCTTACAGACTCTGTAAGGCTTTCCTGAAGGGCACTCTGTTACTCCATCCTCCTGTCTCAGAACCGATCATGCCCTAGGATCTAAATTTTGTTCTGCAAGCCCTTACTTCACCACCCTTTGAGCCTGCAGCTACCTGTGACTTAAAATTCTTGACCTGGAAAACTGCCTTTTTAATAGCCATCACATCAGCCAGACGCGTTTCAGAAATTCAAGCTCTTTCTACCAAACCTCCATACTTGATCTTTCATATGGACAGGGTTTCTCTTAGACCAAACCATTCTTTTCATCCTAAAGTGGCATCCATAACTAATCTTAATCAATCTATTGAGTTGCCAGTGTTTTTTCCCCATTTGTCAAACAAGGCAGAATTTAAATTTCATCAATTGGATGTACACAGACAGTTACGTTTCTATCTGCACAGAACCAAACATCTCTGAAAATCTGATCAGCTGTTTGTCTCCTTTTCGGAAAACAGAATTGGGTCCCCGTCGCCAAAATCACCTTATCCAGATGGATATGAAATTGCATCTCTTTCACTTATTCCTCAGGGGGTAATGACCTACCATTTCCAGTCAAGGCTCACTCGGGCTGTATCTACATCTACAGCCTATCAGGCCAGATTGTCTATGGATGATATTTGTGCTGCAGCTACCTGGGCATCTCCTCACACCTTTGTTACTCATTACAAGCTGGACATGGTATCTAGGGGCAGGTCTTCCTTTGGTTCCACAGTACTCAGGAGTATCTTCCTCTGAGCCTCCCAGGATGTAGGTGCTGGGGACGCTGTCCCACGGGTAAGAATGTAGGCGAGATTGGACTACATAACCTCAAGAAGTTATGTACTCACTATAACGTTCGATGTATGTAGTCCATCTCA
>NW_025051083.1:0-13662 GCF_019279795.1 Protopterus annectens | reverse complement strand
AATGTGGAATAGATAACTACTATTAGGGAGTCTGGAGTATAATAATGTAGTCAAAATAAGAAAAATAATGGTTTATTTGGGAAAATGATACAATGTGCAGTAGATAACTACTATTAGGGAGTCTGGAGTATAATAATGTAGTCAAAATATAAAAAATGAGGGTTTATTTGGGAAAAATGACACAATGTGGAATAGATAACTACTATTAGAGAGTCTGCAGTATAATGATGCAGTCAAAAGAAGAAAAATGAGGGTTTATTTGGGAAAAATGATACAACGTGGAATAGATAACTACTATTAGGGAGTCTGGAGTATAATGATGCAGTCAAAATAAGAAAAATGAGGGTTTATTTGGGAAAAATGATACAATGTGGAATAGATAACTACTATTAGGGAGTCTGCAGTATAATGATGCAGTCAAAATAAGAAAATGAGGGTTTATTTGGGAAAAATGATACAATGTGGAATAGATAACTACTATTAGGGAGTCTGCAGTATAATGATGCAGTCAAAATAAGAAAAATGAGGGTTTATTTGGGAAAAAATGATGCAATGTGGAATAGATAACTACTATTAGAGAGTCTGGAGTATAATGATGCAGTCAAAATAAGAAAAATGAGGGTTTATTTGGGAAAATGATACAATGTGGAATAGATAACTACTATTAGGGAGGCTGGAGTATAATAATGTAGTCAAAATATGAAAAATTAGGGTTTATTTGGGAAAAATGATACAATGTGGAACAGATAACTACTATTAGGGAGTCTGCAGTATAATGATGCAGTCAAAATAAGAAAAATGAGGGTTAATTTGGGGAAAATGATACAATGTGGAATAGATAACTACTATTAGGGAGTCTGGAGTATAATGATGCAGTCAAAATAAGAAAAATGAGGGTTTATTTGGGAAAAATGATACAATGTGGAACAGATAACTACTATTAGGGAGTCTGCAGTATAATGATGCAGTCAAAATAAGAAAAATGAGGGTTTATTTGGGAAAAATGATACAATGTGGAACAGATAACTACTATTAGGGAGTCTGGAGTATAATAATGTAGTCAAAATAAGAAAAATGAGGGTTTATTTGGGAAAAAAATGATGCAATGTGGAATAGATAACTACTATTAGGAGTCTGGAGTATAATAATGTAGTCAAAATAAGAAAAATGAGGGTTTATTTGGGAAAATGATACAATGTGGAATAGATAACTACTATTAGGGAGTCTGGAGTATAATAATGTAGTCAAAATAAGAAAAATGAGGGTTTATTTGGGAAAAATGATGCAATGTGGAATAGATAACTACTATTAGGGTGTCTGCAGTATAATGATGCAGTCAAAATAAGAAAAATGAGGGTTTATTTGGGAAAATGATACAACGTGGAATAGATAACTACTATTAGGGAGTCTGGAGTATAATAATGTAGTCAAAATAAGAAAAATGAGGGTTTATTTGGGAAAAATGATACAATGTGGAATAGATAACTACTATTAGGGAGTCTGCAGTATAATGATGCAGTCAAAATAAGAAAAATGAGGGTTTATTTGGGAAAAATGATACAATGTGGAATAGATAACTACTATTAGGGAGTCTGGAGTATAATGATGCAGGCAAAATAAGAAAAATGAGGGTTTATTTGGGAAAATGATACAATGTGGAATAGATAACTACTATTAGGGAGTCTGCAGTATAATGATGTAGTCAAAATAAGAAAAATGAGGGTTTATTTGGGAAAAATGATACAATGTGGAATAGATAACTACTATTAGGGAGTCTGCAGTATAATGATGCAGTCAAAATAAGAAAAATGAGGGTTTATTTGGGAAAAATGATACAATGTGGAATAGATAACTACTATTAGGGAGTCTGGAGTATAATAATGTAGTCAAAATAAGAAAAATGAGGGTTTATTTGGGAAAATGATACAATGTGGAATAGATAACTACTATTAGGGAGGCTGGAGTATAATAATGTAGTCAAAATATGAAAAATGAGGGTTTATTTGGGAAAAATGATACAATGTGGAATAGATAACTACTATTAGGGAGTCTGCAGTATAATGATGCAGTCAAAATAAGAAAAATGAGGGTTTATTTGGGAAAAATGATACAACGTGGAATAGATAACTACTATTAGGGAGTCTGGAGTATAATGATGCAGTCAAAATAAGAAAAATGAGGGTTTATTTGGGAAAAATGATACAATGTGGAATAGATAACTACTATTAGGGAGTCTGCAGTATAATGATGCAGTCAAAATAAGAAAAATGAGGGTTTATTTGGGAAAAAATGATACAATGTGGAATAGATAACTACTATTAGGGAGTCTGGAGTATAATGATGCAGTCAAAATAAGAAAAATGAGGGTTTATTTGGGAAAAATGATACAATGTGGAATAGATAACTACTATTAGGGAGTCTGGAGTATAATAATGTAGTCAAAATATGAAAAATGAGGGTTTATTTGGGAAAAATGATACAATGTGGAATAGATAACTACTATTAGGGAGTCTGCAGTATAATGATGCAGTCAAAATAAGAAAAATGAGGGTTTATTTGGGAAAAATGATACAATGTGGAATAGATAACTACTATTAGGGAGTCTGGAGTATAATGATGCAGTCAAAATAAGAAAAATGAGGGTTTATTTGGGAAAATGATACAATGTGGAATAGATAACTACTATTAGGGAGTCTGGAGTATAATGATGCAGTCAAAATAAGAAAAATGAGGGTTTATTTGGGAAAAATGATACAATGTGGAATAGATAACTACTATTAGGAGTCTGCAATATAATGATGCAGTCAAAATAAGAAAAATGAGGGTTTATTTGGGAAAAAATGATACAATGTGGAATAGATAACTACTATTAGGGAGTCTGGAGTATAATAATGTAGTCAAAATAAGAAAAATGAGGTTTATTTGGGAAAATGATACAATGTGGAATAGATAACTACTATTAGGGAGTCTGGAGTATAATAATGTAGTCAAAATAAGAAAAATGAGGGTTTATTTGGGAAAATGATACAATGTGGAATAGATAACTACTATTAGGGAGTCTGCAGTATAATGATGCAGTCAAAATAAGAAAAATGAGGGTTTATTTGGGAAAAATGATACAACGTGGAATAGATAACTACTATTATGGAGTCTGGAGTATAATGATGCAGTCAAAATAAGAAAAATGAGGGTTTATTTGGGAAAAATGATACAATGTGGAATAGATAACTACTATTAGGAGTCTGCAGTATAATGATGCAGTCAAAATAAGAAAAATGAGGGTTTATTTGGGAAAAATGATACAATGTGGAATAGATAACTACTATTAGGGAGTCTGCAGTATAATGATGCAGTCAAAATAAGAAAAATGAGGGTTTATTTGGGAAAAATGATGCAATGTGGAATAGATAACTACTATTAGGGAGTCTGGAGTATAATGATGCAGTCAAAATAAGAAAAATGAGGGTTTATTTGGGAAAATGATACAATGTGGAATAGATAACTACTATTAGGGAGTCTGGAGTATAATAATGTAGTCAAAATAAGAAAAATGAGGGTTTATTTGGGAAAAAATGATGCAATGTGGAATAGATAACTACTATTAGGGAGTCTGCAGTATAATGATGCAGTCAAAATAAGAAAAATGAGGGTTTATTTGGGAAAATGATACAATGTGGAATAGATAACTACTATTAGGGAGTCTGGAGTATAATGATGCAGTCAAAATAAGAAAAATGAGGGTTTATTTGGGAAAAATGATACAATGTGGAATAGATAACTACTATTAGGGAGTCTGGAGTATAATGATGCAGTCAAAATAAGAAAAATGAGGGTTTATTTGGGAAAATGATACAATGTGGAATAGATAACTACTATTAGGAGTCTGCAGTATAATGATGCAGTCAAAATAAGAAAAATGAGGGTTTATTTGGGAAAAATGATACAATGTGGAATAGATAACTACTATTAGGGAGTCTGGAGTATAATAATGTAGTCAAAATAAGAAAAATGAGGGTTTATTTGGGAAAATGATACAATGTGGAATAGATAACTACTATTAGGGAGGCTGGAGTATAATAATGTAGTCAAAATATGAAAAATGAGGGTTTATTTGGGAAAAATGATACAATGTGGAATAGATAACTACTATTAGGGAGTCTGGAGTATAATGATGCAGTCAAAATAAGAAAAATGAGGGTTTATTTGGGAAAAATGATACAATGTGGAATAGATAACTACTATTAGGGAGTCTGCAGTATAATGATGCAGTCAAAATAAGAAAAATGAGGGTTTATTTGGGAAAAAATGATGCAATGTGGAATAGATAACTACTGTTAGGGAGTCTGGAGTATAATAATATAGTCAAAATAAGAAAAAATAGGGTTTATTTGGGAAAATGATACAATGTGGAACAGATAACTACTATTAGGGAGTCTGCAGTATAATGATGCAGTCAAAATAAGAAAAATGAGGGTTAATTTGGGGAAAATGATACAATGTGGAATAGATAACTACTATTAGGGAGTCTGGAGTATAATAATATAGTCAAAATAAGAAAAAATAGGGTTTATTTGGGAAAATGATACAATGTGGAACAGATAACTACTATTAGGGAGTCTGCAGTATAATGATGCAGTCAAAATAAGAAAAATGAGGGTTTATTTGGGAAAAATGATACAATGTGGAACAGATAACTACTATTAGGGAGTCTGGAGTATAATGATGCAGTCAAAATAAGAAAAATGAGGGTTTATTTGGGAAAAATGATACAATGTGGAACAGATAACTACTATTAGGGAGTCTGGAGTATAATAATGTAGTCAAAATAAGAAAAATGAGGGTTTATTTGGGAAAAATGATGCAATGTGGAATAGATAACTACTATTAGGGAGTCTGGAGTATAATAATGTAGTCAAAATAAGAAAAATGAGGGTTTATTTGGGAAAATGATACAATGTGGAATAGATAACTACTATTAGGGAGTCTGGAGTATAATAATGTAGTCAAAATAAGAAAAATGAGGGTTTATTTGGGAAAAATGATGCAATGTGGAATAGATAACTACTATTAGGTGTCTGCAGTATAATGATGCAGTCAAAATAAGAAAAATGAGGGTTTATTTGGGAAAATGATACAACGTGGAATAGATAACTACTATTAGGGAGTCTGGAGTATAATAATGTAGTCAAAATAAGAAAAATGAGGGTTTATTTGGGAAAAATGATGCAATGTGGAATAGATAACTACTATTAGGGAGTCTGCAGTATAATGATGCAGTCAAAATAAGAAAAATGAGGGTTTATTTGGGAAAAATGATGCAATGTGGAATAGATAACTACTATTAGGGAGTCTGGAGTATAATGATGCAGGCAAAATAAGAAAAATGAGGGTTTATTTGGGAAAATGATACAATGTGGAATAGATAACTACTATTAGGGAGTCTGCAGTATAATGATGTAGTCAAAATAAGAAAAATGAGTGTTTATTTGGGAAAAAATGATACAATGTGGAATAGATAACTACTATTAGGGAGTCTGGAGTATAATAATGTAGTCAAAATAAGAAAAATGATGGTTTATTTGGGAAAATGATACAATGTGGAATAGATAACTACTATTAGGGAGTCTGGAGTATAATGATGCAGTCAAAATAAGAAAAATGAGGGTTTATTTGGGAAAAATGATACAATGTGGAATAGATAACTACTATTAGGGAGTCTGGAGTATAATGATGCAGTCAAAATAAGAAAAATGAGGGTTTATTTGGGAAAATGATACAATGTGGAATAGATAACTACTATTAGGGAGTCTGCAGTATAATGATGCAGTCAAAATAAGAAAAATGAGGGTTTATTTGGGAAAAATGATACAATGTGGAATAGATAACTACTATTAGGGAGTCTGGAGTATAATGATGCAGTCAAAATAAGAAAAATGAGGGTTTATTTGGGAAAATGATACAATGTGGAATAGATAACTACTATTAGGGAGTCTGCAGTATAATGATGCAGTCAAAATAAGAAAAATGAGGGTTTATTTGGGAAAAAATGATGCAATGTGGAATAGATAACTACTATTAGGGAGTCTGGAGTATAATAATGATGCAGTCAAAATAAGAAAAATGAGGGTTTATTTGGGAAAATGATACAATGTGGAATAGATAACTACTATTAGGGAGTCTGGAGTATAATAATGTAGTCAAAATAAGAAAAATGAGGGTTTATTTGGGAAAAATGATACAATGTGGAATAGATAACTACTATTAGGGAGTCTGCAGTATAATGATGCAGTCAAAATAAGAAAAATGAGGGTTTATTTGGGAAAAATGATACAACGTGGAATAGATAACTACTATTAGGGAGTCTGGAGTATAATGATGCAGTCAAAATAAGAAAAATGAGGGTTTATTTGGGAAAAATGATACAATGTGGAATAGATAACTACTATTAGGGAGTCTGGAGTATAATGATGCAGTCAAAATAAGAAAAATGAGGGTTTATTTGGGAAAATGATACAATGTGGAACAGATAACTACTATTAGGGAGTCTGCAGTATAATGATGCAGTCAAAATAAGAAAAATGAGGGTTTATTTGGGAAAAAAATGATGCAATGTGGAATAGATAACTACTATTAGGGAGTCTGGAGTATAATGATGCAGTCAAAATAAGAAAAATGAGGGTTTATTTGGGAAAATGATACAATGTGGAATAGATAACTACTATTAGGGAGGCTGGAGTATAATAATGTAGTCAAAATATGAAAAATGAGGGTTTATTTGGGAAAAATGATACAATGTGGAACAGATAACTACTATTAGGGAGTCTGCAGTATAATGATGCAGTCAAAATAAGAAAAATGAGGGTTTATTTGGGAAAAATGATACAATGTGGAACAGATAACTACTATTAGGGAGTCTGCAGTATAATGATGCAGTCAAAATAAGAAAAATGAGGGTTTATTTGGGAAAAATGATACAATGTGGAACAGATAACTACTATTAGGGAGTCTGGAGTATAATGATGCAGTCAAAATAAGAAAAATGAGGGTTTATTTGGGAAAAATGATACAATGTGGAACAGATAACTACTATTAGGGAGTCTGGAGTATAATAATGTAGTCAAAATAAGAAAAATGAGGGTTTATTTGGGAAAAAAATGATGCAATGTGGAATAGATAACTACTATTAGGGAGTCTGGAGTATAATAATGTAGTCAAAATAAGAAAAATGAGGGTTTATTTGGGAAAATGATACAATGTGGAATAGATAACTACTATTAGGGAGTCTGGAGTATAATAATGTAGTCAAAATAAGAAAAATGAGGGTTTATTTGGGAAAAATGATGCAATGTGGAATAGATAACTACTATTAGGGTGTCTGCAGTATAATGATGCAGTCAAAATAAGAAAAATGAGGGTTTATTTGGGAAAATGATACAACGTGGAATAGATAACTACTATTAGGGAGTCTGGAGTATAATAATGTAGTCAAAATAAGAAAAATGAGGGTTTATTTGGGAAAATGATACAATGTGGAATAGATAACTACTATTAGGGAGTCTGCAGTATAATGATGCAGTCAAAATAAGAAAAATGAGGGTTTATTTGGGAAAAAAATGATGCAATGTGGAATAGATAACTACTATTAGGGAGTCTGGAGTATAATGATGCAGGCAAAATAAGAAAAATGAGGGTTTATTTGGGAAAATGATACAATGTGGAATAGATAACTACTATTAGGGAGTCTGCAGTATAATGATGTAGTCAAAATAAGAAAAATGAGTGTTTATTTGGGAAAAAAATGATACAATGTGGAATAGATAACTACTATTAGGGAGTCTGGAGTATAATAATGTAGTCAAAATAAGAAAAATGATGGTTTATTTGGGAAAATGATACAATGTGGAATAGATAACTACTATTAGGGAGGCTGGAGTATAATAATGTAGTCAAAATATGAAAATTGAGGGTTTATTTGGGAAAAATGATACAATGTGGAATAGATAACTACTATTAGGGAGTCTGCAGTATAATGATGCAGTCAAAATAAGAAAAATGAGGGTTTATTTGGGAAAAATGATACAACGTGGAATAGATAACTACTATTAGGGAGTCTGGAGTATAATGATGCAGTCAAAATAAGAAAAATGAGGGTTTATTTGGGAAAATGAAACAATGTGGAATAGATAACTACTATTCAGGAGTCTGCAGTATAATGATGCAGTCAAAATAAGAAAAATGAGGTTTTATTTGGGAAAAAATGATGCAATGTGGAATAGATAACTACTATTAGGGAGTCTGGAGTATAATGATGCAGGCAAAATAAGAAAAATGAGGGTTTATTTGGGAAAATGATACAATGTGGAATAGATAACTACTATTAGGGAGGCTGGAGTATAATAATGTAGTCAAAATATAGAAAGATAAAATCCACCACAACTAAGAGGCCGTAGTTAACAGCAAACAGAAATATTGTGAATTATAAACTTCGGACTCGACACGACTTTGTAATGAAAGACAAAAAAGGTTTATTTGTGGTAGCTGCAGCATTACCTTCCTGTACGCTTCTTCAGACCATAAAACAATTCAGTAAGACAAACTGCTTTATACAAAAGGCTCTCCTACAATTAATCAATTAAATTAACAAATTACATATTCATTAAGTCAAAAATTAATTAATATTTAAAGACAACTGCAGTTAAAAAAGAAGTAACAATAGTTGAAAACATAGTGGAAAGCATGAATTCTAAAGTACTTTCTTACCAAAGAAATAAGTGTTTTGCAGACCAAAACAATGTTTGAGCTTCCTTTTTAAAAGAGGTTATAATCACAGTTTTCTAAGCTAAAAATATTTCATTAAACATATATATTCAAACATATATTTATGGAAGTGAATCTGTGTGTATGTCATATTTTAAAATTTCAATTAAAAATACTAAACTACACATCTAAGCTAAACTAATGTTCTGATCAAAAATATAAAACAATATATTTAATAAATCAACGTACTAAAAAGTTTTATAAGAGTCTGAACTTTAAGATATGTCTATATGTAATTTTTATGGAGTTTTTTACATTTCATTGCAACATATTTATGAAATTATCAACAGAATATAAACTGCGAAAGAAAAATAGAAAAATGGAAAGAACAAAAAACTGAAGAAGATCTGAAGGGAAGGTGGGATAGGAAGGAAAAAGGAAGGGAAGGAAGGGGGAGGGGAGGGGGGTTGGGGGAAGGGAGTTTAAAGTCAGAAAAGCAGAGAAATGAATGAGATCTTAGGTGAAACTCATAGATCAGACAATTTAAGACAATAAATGAGTGAATAAAAACACTTTTTCTAAACTATTACAGTGCTGCTACTTTGTCATAAGCTAAATAAATTAATTTAATTCATTGGTCCAAATGCATAGATATAAGTTAAATCACATATAAATGCTTAAAAAGCCATGTTAAGAAGCGTTAAAAACATTATGAAAATCTAGCATATTACCTACGTGCATTGAGGTACGGCTTGATAGAAACATAGAGGTTCAAACCTGGGTAGTAATGCCCTTTTAATCTAAAAATCCATTTTAATTCTTTGAGTTCTAACAAATTGATATAGTCCCCTCCCCTAAAGTTTGGTTCAACTATTTCCAAAACTCTGAATACAAAGGAATGTCCAGGACAACTTTGTACATGTTTAAGGCGCGTTCAGTTCATTCTGTTTCTTGATGTCATAGATGTGGTTATACATCCTATTTTTAAGTTTTCTTTTAGTCAAACCAACATAAAATGCTGAGCATTTTACACAAGTCGCTAAATAAATCAAGCCTGAGCTATCACAAGTGGCTGAAAACCTTGATTTGAAGACATACTTAGTTTCAGGGTGTATAAAGATTTGCTCATTCATAATAAATTTACAATAACTACATCTATGGCAGGGATAAGTGCCTACATTTTCAGTAAGAACTTGTTCAGTTCTGCTGGATCTGTCACATAGCATTCTTTTGAGACTTTTATTGCTCCTATAAACAAAATGAGGTGTTGCACCTACCAGTTGTTGTGTATAATGGTCAGATACTAGCACTTTCCAATTGTTATTGATTATTGTCCTGATATTTATATTGTCATTGGTGTATGTGGTAAAAAAGCTCAGTATTCCTTTCATATTAGTTGAGTTTCTAAGTTCTGTATGATGCTTATATTTATTCATTAGGGGTAAGGTTGTATCTCTTTCTTCTTTTAAAACCTGTGACCTAATATCTTTTACCATACTTTCTTCATATTTCCTTTCAATGAAGATATTTTCTAAAATATCTGCTTCACGGGATAAGTCATCTTTATTTTTACAGATTTTAAATATTCTAAGGAACTGACTTCTAACTATCCCTTTGAAAACATGGCGAGGGTGCATACTATCATAACACAAAATAGAGTTTCTCCAGCAGGCTTTCCTAAATAAGGTTGAACTCAACCTGCCATTGTTTATACTAAGGCATACATCTAAAAAGTTTACCGACTCATATGACATGTAAGCTGAAAATTTTAAGTATGTTGTGGTGGTTTCCAGATAATTTTTAAATTCTAGAAACTCTTCTCTTGAGCCATCCCAAACCAAAAGGATGTCGTCCACAAAACGATAGTAAGCCAAAATTTTCTTAAAAAATGTGTGAGTAAAAATGAAGTCTCTTTCCCACTTGTGCATCACTAGGTTCGCATAAGTGTTCGCGCTAGGGGTGCCCATGGCTACCCCTGATGTCTGCAAGTAGGTACATCCCTCAAAACAAAACACATTATTATAGAGGACCAGGTCTAACAGTTGACAAATAAGGATAATATCATTGTTTTTTAGATGTGTACATGTGGATAAGAATTCTCTCACTGCTTGAACCCCTTCCATATTGGGTATAGACGTGAAAAGACTGGTTACATCTAATGTGACCAGTAAATGCTGTCCTTTGACCAGTTCTTTATCTAAGGATTCTAACGATTCCAGAAGATGGTAGGTGTCTTTTAAAATGTTCGAAATTTTATTTACTATAGGTCTTAGAGTTTTCTCTAGGTATACTGACACCTTTTCCGTTACCCATCCTTCACTAGCTACAATTGGTCTAATGGGGGGGGGGTATAACCCCTTTGTGCATTTTTGGCAAACCTTTTATAGCAGGTAGAAACGGTTTTTCAATAATAAAATAATTATACAGTTCTTCTGAGATTTGTCCACACATAAGTGAGTCATATATATCATCTTTTACCCTTGCTATAATTTTAGACAGCTGTACATTGTCTATTTCCTTGTATGTAGTGTTGTCGCTTAACATTGCATTGCATTAATCCTTGATATGCTGTTTTGTCAAAAATGGCTGCCCCACCCCCTTTATCCACTGGTCTAAAGACTAAGCTATCATTGTCTATCAGGTTATACAAGGAAGAATGCATGCCATTCGTCATGTTAAAAAACATACATTTTCTCTTGTTATTCTTAAAATAGTCATAAAAGTCTTTTTCACACAATTGGATAAAGAGTTCAACATGCCCAGGTATTTTAGGGATCATTTTTATCAATCATTCTATCATTTTTCACAAATAAACCCTCATTTTTCTTATTTTGACTGCATCATTATACTCCAGACTCCCTAATAGTAGTTATCTGTTCCACATTGTATCATTTTTCCCAAATAAACCCTCATTTTTCTTATTTTGACTGCATCATTATACTGCAGACTCCCTAATAGTAGTTATCTGTTCCACATTGTATCATTTTCCCCAAATTAACCCTCATTTTTCTTATTTTGACTGCATCATTATACTGCAGAGTCCCTAATAGTAGTTATCTGTTCCACATTGTATCATTTTTCCCAAATAAACCCTAATTTTTCATATTTTGACTACATTATTATACTCCAGCCTCCCTAATAGTAGTTATCTATTCCACATTGTATCATTTTCCCAAATAAACCCTCATTTTTCTTATTTTGACTGCATCATTATACTCCAGACTCCCTAATAGTAGTTATCTGTTCCACATTGTATCATTTTTCCCAAATAAACCCTCATTTTTCTTATTTTGACTGCATCATTATACTGCAGACTCCCTAATAGTAGTTATCTGTTCCACATTGTATCATTTTCCCAAATAAACCCTATTTTTTCTTATTTTGACTATATTATTATACTCCAGACTCCCTAACAGTAGTTATCTATTCCACATTGCATCATTTTTTTCCCAAATAAACCCTCATTTTTCTTATTTTGACTGCATCATTATACTGCAGACTCCCTAATAGTAGTTATCTGTTCCACATTGTATCATTTTCCCAAATAAACCCTATTTTTCTTATTTTGACTATATTATTATACTCCAGACTCCCTAACAGTAGTTATCTATTCCACATTGCATCATTTTTTTCCCAAATAAACCCTCATTTTTCTTATTTTGACTGCATCATTATACTGCAGACTCCCTAATAGTAGTTATCTGCTCCACATTGTATAATTTTTCCCAAATAAACCCTTATTTTTCTTATTTTGCCTGCATCATTATACTCCAGACTCCCTAATAGTAGCTATCTATTCCACATTGTATCATTTTTCCCAAATAAACCCTCATTTTTCATATTTTGACTACATTATTATACTCCAGCCTCCCTAATAGTAGTTATCTATTCCACATTGTATCATTTTCCCAAATAAACCCTCATTTTTCTTATTTTGACTACATTATTATACTCCAGACTCCCTAATAGTAGTTATCTATTCCTCATTGTATCATTTTTCCCAAATAAACCCCCATTTTTCTTATTTTGACTGCATCATTATACTGCAGACTCCCTAATAGTAGTTATCTGCTCCACATTGTATCATTTTTCCCAAATAAACCCTCATTTTTCTTATTTTGACTGCATCATTATACTCCAGACTCCCTAATAGTAATCTGTTCCACATTGTATCATTTTTCCCAAATAAACCCTCATTTTTCTTATTTTGACTGCATCATTATACTCCAGACTCCCTAATAGTAGTTATCTGTTCCACATTGTATCATTTTCCCAAATAAACCCTCATTTTTCTTATTTTGACTGCATCATTATACTGCAGACTCCCTAATAGTAGTTATCTATTCCACATTGCATCATTTTTCCCAAATAAACCCTCATTTTTCTTATTTTGACTACATTATTATACTCCAGACTCCCTAATAGTAGTTATCTATTCCACGTTGTATCATTTTCCCAAATAAACCCTCATTTTTCTTATTTTGACTGCATCATTATACTCCAGACTCCCTAATAGTAGTTATCTATTCCACATTGCATCATTTTTCCCAAATAAACCCTCATTTTTCTTATTTTGACTGCATCATTATACTGCAGACTCCCTAATAGTAGTTATCTATTCCACATTGTATCATTTTTTTCCCAAATAAACCCTCATTTTTCTTATTTTGACTGCATCATTATACTGCACACTCCCTAATAGTAGTTATCTCTTCCACATTGTATCATTTTTCCCAAATAAACCCTCATTTTTCTTATTTTGACTGCATCATTATACTCCAGACTCCCTAATAGTAGTTATCTATTCCACGTTGTATCATTTTTCCCAAATAAACCCTCATTTTTCTTCTTTTGACTGCATCATTATACTGCAGACTCCCTAATAGTAGTTATCTATTCCACATT
>NW_025051082.1:0-12752 GCF_019279795.1 Protopterus annectens | reverse complement strand
TTGCCGGCGCAAGGCCGGTGTAGGGCTTTGCACCAGCAGTGCAGTGCAGTGTATAATCGGCGTAGCAGCGCCATATGCATAGTAATGAGTGCACGCCGCAACCACAGACATGTGCAGAGGGCACGTGAGCAAGCCCAAGTAGGATGCGCCCATAGGCGTGGCCAAGCCGGCAGGCGATGAGCAACCTAAAGTGCTGACTGTCACTTGCCGCCTGCAATAGTAACCGCACCAGCCAGGGTCCGTGGATAATGAAACGTACGCAGAGTATGCAACATAGTACCTGTTCACACAAAACGGAGAACCAAACATTAACCCACAAAGTCCAAATTGTACCCATCCAAGGAACAAAGGATACGCGTAATACCGTGTCCATCACGCAATGCACTGTCAGTGGGCATACCCAGTGAAGGTGTACCACAGCATGTCAGCGCTCCGCACCTACACAGAAGTAGCCACATGGGCATGGTCACCAGCAGTAGTGAGAGTACACAGCCGGGTAGCCGTGTCGATATAACAACAAGAAGGAAACCAGATACCCTAAACACAGACAAACATGTGCATAGCAACATGTACTACACCCATCAACGCGTGCCGTGATACACATAGGACGGCGATGCCTGCCGTAATATCCAGAAGCAGAACCCATGCATGCAAATGTAATACACAACAGCCCCGTCATAGCATGTAACCCGACCCATGTACGACTGCACCCAACCCAGCTAGCAGCCTTGCGCAGCTGCACACCTACACACAATGGGTATACCTGAAATGTAGTAAGAAGTATTGTCCTAGGCAGTGCCACGCGGGCAAATATGTACTCCACATGTTAACATCCCACCTCAGGTACAGATATCCAAATGGCTGCATGTGAATGTGTCGGCAGAATGTGTACATCCCGCATGTGGTATGGACCTGTCGAAACCCCATAGGCGTGCACACGCCACGGTGCCCATAACTGTACACATTTGGACAAGGCAGTATGTTCAGCCACCGTACTGATGATTAGCTATGCAGACATGTCAAACACAACACATATGGTGGAACATCTGCCCACCAAGCAGGATGCCCCAACAAGGTGCCACATGCACAGAAGGTGAAGGTGGGACATCACACGTTGAGAATAGCGTTGCCGGATGGCCAAACAACCACGGCCAACGCAAAGGATGGAATAACATGTATATGCCTGGATGAATGGGTACGTCATAGCATGGGAATAGGCCAAGCTATCCAACATAATAGTCATGCGTACCAGATACAAACTGCCAGTAACACGCAGTAGTAATGCAGGAAGGCATACACGACTGTAGGAATAGCACAGGACATATGGCATGTGCCAAGTGTTGACGCATGACACAAATGTCCAGGATGGGGCTCCCTGCAAAGAGGAACATGTGCCAACCCCACCCCCCACAGATGTACCGGCAGTGGAAACACATCCCAAACACACACCAACACTACCGTCCATCCCACAATAGCAACGGAGGCTGGTCAAAGACCACCATGACGTGTGCACAAACAGGAACACGTGTAACCATTGCCCTAACAACCCCCCACAGGCCAACGAATAATAGTATGGACATATGCATGCAATGCTGTGAAGGATGTGTGGTAGTCCTCAGTATCACAGAGGTAGGTACACAGATACACTGTAATCAACCGTGACGTATGTGCACTGTACACAGCATACCTGCAGGTAATACATTGTTTAATCATGTGCCACAGAAATATACACATACGAATGAGGATGGGGATAGACAAGTGTGAATGGGACAAACTATGAACATAGGTTCATAGGTCCATAGGTACATAGTAGGCTATCTGCCCAAGGGCAGCTATAACCCTAGCCCATAGTTATGTTGCCTTTGCCAACCCTCCAGTCCGAAGATAACAATGCCTATTATATTGCTGTACCTCTGTCAAGCAGTGACAATGAAGTAATCCCTGGGGTATATCTGCAATCCCCCATCCATTGGTCAAGATCCCCCTCGAACAAGGCCAGCGAGGTGCTCTGCCTCACATGTACTGGGATGTTGTTCCACAGCATAGTGAGTGTCTGGGTGATGAATCTGTCCCTCCAACACATTCTATTAATGACCGTGTCAAGGTTCACGTCACCTGCCCCTGTGGTTCTGAGGGATGTAGATCCATTAGGTGAAGCATAGTCATCAAATATGGGTCGACATGGCCTTGTATGTCAGGCACAGGTCACCACTGAGCAAGTGGTATGTGACTGAATGGAGCAGGAGTCCTGTCAGTCGGGCAGCATAACACAAATTCCTGACACCCTGCATCCGTTTGACAAACCTATGGGGCCTTTCCAGCTGTTGCAGGTGTCAGGTCAGATACCTTCTGAACGGGGCAATGTACTCAATCATAGGTCTAATGAGTGATGAGTACAAGGAGACGATGACCTCCCCTGATCTAGATGTGAATCCCTGCACGATCAGGTGTGCAATGTAGAAGGTCTACCTAACTATATTAGCAACGTGTGTGTCGAACGAATGGTGACTGACAACCTGGGTCCCCAGATCCCTGGTAACTCCCTCTGTGCTCAGTGGATTGCCACCTATATGGCAGCTAGGGGTAACCATGTTCTTCCCAAAGGGTATGACTATGCATTTCCCGGCATTTAGCTGTAGGCCATGTCCCTGGCACCAGATATCCATATCTGTGAGGCCCTTCTGAAGGATATCTGTGTCAGATGTCCATCCCCCTATGGCACCCAGTTCGCAGTCATCTGCAAACATTGTCAGCCATAACCCCTCTGTGTTTGCTTGTACTTTGGAAATGTAGATGCAGAAAAAGAGTGGACCCAGGACTGAGCCCCATGGGACACCGCCTGTGACCGGCTGTGAGTCTGACATGGTGCCAGCAACTATGACCGTGTGGGTTGTGTCACCTAGCCAGTTTGCAACCCATCCTGTGATGTACGGGTTCACACCCAAGCCGATGGGTTTATCAATGATACCTGAGGGGGGTATTGTGTTGAAGGCCTTTGCCAGGTCGAGGTAGGCTGTATGGACTGCCTGACCCTCATCAATGACCTCGGTGACTGTTCCTAAAACGTCAACCAAGTTTTAAACGCATGATCTGCCTTTGACCAAGCCAAACTGGGTTGGATGCAAAGTATGCAAGTCCCCTATGTCGTCATCTATGAGTTCCATTATGATCCTTCCCCATGGCTTTGCAGATAAGGCTTGTCAAGCTAATGGGACAGTAATTACCAGGGTCAGTGGAGGCACTGCCCCTGTGAAGTGGGACTACAGTCACCGTGCGCCACAACTTGGGTAATGCTACCTGAGGTGAGGCTAAGATTAAACAGCTGTCCTAACTGTGGGTCTAATTCCTCAATGAGTTCATGGAGTACACAGCTGGGACACCATCTGGTCCCATGGATGCTGTGTTCACTGCCTTGGAGAGAGCATGTCCCACCTGTGCATTACAGAAGTTTCAGGGGCCACAATCCTCTGGTACAGACATCTCTCCATGTGGGGGGGAGGGGGGGAGATGTTTGCACCGAACCTGTCAGCCAGTATGTTGGCAATGTGTGTATGTTCAGTAAACTTCACATCATTCTGAACCCAGTCCGAGCATATCTGGGAGTGTCCTCCCAGGTGTCCAACATAGCTAAAGAAGGCCGTATGATTGTCTGTCGAGTCCTTGGTGATATATCTGTCGGATTTGCCCTGGATGATGTCATGAGAGCTTGTAGTTCTTCACATGTAATGAGCAAGGGTGTCATACCTTACAAGGATTCTGCTCTGTCTTGTAGTAGCTACCTCCTTTCATTGTAGAGCTTGTGTATGGCTGGGGTACACCAGACTGGATGCTTGGCATTGGTACAAAGACTCACAGTTGTGTAAGGGATTGCCTGATCCAAGCAGTCATGTAGGCACTGGTAGAAGGCATATGTAAGTGATTCAGTGGCTTGAGTAATGTTTACCACTGGCTCAGGGGCCTTAAAGGAGACCACACTAGTGTTTAGAAGTGTGAAGTCGGCTTTTGAGAAAGCCATATGTATGGTAACCGCACCACCATTAGCATTGTATGCCAATAGCAGAAGCTATTGTCCAAATAACATATTATTATTTTTATTATTAAATTATTCATTATTATTTATTTAGTTATTGTTTTAGCTACTTACACTTGAAAATGCCCGGTAAGACCGGGCGAAAGTGCTCGTGATCTACTTGTTTTGGTGGTGTTATTTTGACAATAAAGTGGCAATTCTTTCCTATTGGGACTTCTGAGGATTATTTAAAGCAGTTGCTAACCTGCATCGTTTGATGTACACCATTTGGTTTCAGTTTTGAAAAACCTGGTTTTCGTAGCACTACATAACATGGGTAGTCAAACAGACATCCGCGATTGGGGAACATACAGCAGCAGTCAAAACCACTGGCCAGATGGACACAGTCCAACAAGTTCTACACTTTACATATGCACATTGGTGTCCATTGTAGGACCCAAAAATTGATCCGAATGCAATATCATCCAGCTGCTACCGTTCCATCCAGAAGAAGTGACAGCCGTGACTACAGCACAGCTAGACATATGCACCACCAGCGTGTTTAAGGTTGATGACAAGTGTCCATGAAATGCAGGACATACGAACAGAAATCCCCAGATTGTCGAGTCCATAGAAGTGCGTCCACATCCCAGTCCTGCACACATGAAGGATGTGTAATGGGTACCATCGAGGGTTGCAGCCATGGGATCGTGGGTATGCAGAAATGGGGCTCGGTGTTGTTTGGCAGATAATCCGTTGTCCCGCCCCGTGGGAGGGATGTGGGTATAGCACATGCCTTACTCCCCACTAATAATGCAAAGCATCCACCGGATAATGCTAAATGCAGGTGTGAAATGTGTACAGCCCTATACCAGTGTCCAGTAGGCAATTCCCATGGATGGACAAGCGTACGACCAAGATGGCACCCATAACTGCAAACCTGGTGGAATTACACAGCTGCAGTAAGGCATAACACAGGAAATACAGATAGGGACTACAGTAGACACTCCCCATACAAAGTCAGACCGCGGTAAATACCGGGCATACAGCACCCAATCTGCCAGCACCAAAATGGGGATCACTCGCTGCCATACTGCAGAACAAATGGGCGACCTGTGGAACACATACTAATGGCACACCAACAACGTCAACTCGGAAGGTCAGTCAAAACCACTGGCCAGATGGACACAGTCCAACAAGTTCTACACTTTACATATGCACATTGGTGTCCATTGTAGGACCCAAAAATTGATCCGTACGGAATATCATACAGCTGTTATTGTTCTACCAGAAGAAGCGACAGCCGTGACTACGGCACAGCTAGACATATGCACCACCAGCGTGTTTAAGGTTGATGACAAGTGTCCATGAAATGTAGGACATATGAACAGAAATCCTCAGAGTATTGAGTCCATAGAAGTGCGTCCACATCCCAGTCCCGCACACATGAAGGATGTGTAATGGGTACCGTCGAGTGTTGCAGCCATGGGATCCTGGGTATGCAGAAATGGGGCTCGGTGTTGTTTGGCAGATAATCCATTGTCCCGCCCCGTGGGAGGGATGTGGGTGTAGCACATGCCTTACTCCCCACTAATAATGCAAAGCATCCACCGGATAATGCTAAATGCAGGTGTGAAATGTGTACAGCCCTATACCAGTGTCCAGTAGGCAATTCCCATGGATGGACAAGCGTACGACCAAGATGGCATCCATAACTGCAAACCTGGTGGAATTACACAGCTGCAGTAAGGCATAACACAGGGAATACAGATAGGGACTACAGTAGACACTCCCCATACAAAGTCAGACCGCCGTGCGAATATCGGCGTACACAGCACCCAATCTGCCAGCAAGAAAATGGGGATCACTCGCTTCCATACTGCGGAACAAATGGGCGACCTGTGGAACACATACTAATGGCACACCAACAACGTCAACTAGGAAGGCCATAGGATGGTTAAACTATGGCGTTCCCACTTATAAAGAACATCCTTCAATGAATTAGTAGGATCTACATGTTTTGGTGGTGTTAGTTTTGACAATACAGTGGTGGATATTTCCCATTGGGACTTCAGAGGATTATTTAAACCAGTTGCTAACCTGCATCATTGGATTTACACCATTTGGGTTCATTTCAGAAAAACCTGGTTTTCGTAGCACTACATAATATGTGTAGTCAAACAGACATCCGCGATTCGGAAACATACAGCAGCAGTCAAAACCACTGGCCAGATGGACACAGTCCAACAAGTTCTACACTTTACATATGCACATTGGTGTCCATTGTAGGACCCAAAAATTGATCCGTATGGAATACCATCCAGCTGCTATCGTACTACCAGAAGAAGCGACAGCCGTGACTACGGCACAGCTAGACATATGCACCACCAGCGTGTTTAAGGTTGATGACAAGTGTCCATGAAATGCAGGACATATGAACAGAAATCCCCAGATTGACGAGTCCATAGAGGTGCGTCCACATCCCAGTCCCGCACACCTGAAGGATGTGTAATGGGTACCGTCGAGGGTTGCAACCATGGGATCCTGGGTATGCAGAAATGGGGCTCGGTGTTGTTTGGCAGATAATCCGTTGTCCCGCCCCGTGGGAGGGATGTGGGTATAGCACATGCCTTACTCCCCACTAATAATGCAAAGCATCCACCGGACAATGCTAAATGCAGGTGTGAAATGTGTACAGCCCTATACCAGTGTCCAGTAGGCAATTCCCATGGATGGACAAGCGTACGACCAAGATGGCATCCACAACTGCAAACCTGGTGGAATTACACAGCTGCAGTAAGGCATAACACAGGGAATACAGATAGGGACTACAGTAGACACTCCCCATACAAAGTCAGACCACCGTGCGAATACCGGTGTACAGAGCACTCAATCTGCCAGCAAGAAAATGGGGATCACTCGCTTCCATACTGCGGAACAAATGGTCGACCTGTGGAACACATACTAATGGCACACCAACAACGTCAACTAGGAAGGTCATAGGATGGTTAAACTATATAACTTATAAAGAACATCCTTCAATGACTTAGTAGGATCTACATGTTTTGGTGGTGTTAGTTTTGACAATACAGTGGCGGATATTTCCCATTGGGACTTCTGAGGATTATTTAAACCAGTTGCTAACCTGCATCATTGGATTTACACCATTTGGGTTCATTTCAGAAAAACCTGGTTTTCGTAGCACTACATAACATGTGTAGTCAAACAGACATCCGCGATTGGGGAACATACAGCAGCAGTCAAAACCACTGGCCAGATGGACACAGTCCAACAAGTTCTACACTTTACATATGCACATTGGTGTCCATTGTAGGACCCAAAAATTGATCCGTACGGAATACCATCAAGCTGCTATCGTACTACCAGAAGAAGCGACAGCCGTGACTACGGCACAGCTAGACATATGCACCACCAGCGTGTTTAAGGTTGATGACAAGTGTCCATGAAATGCAGGACATATGAACAGAAATCCCCAGATTGACGAGTCCATAGAGGTGGGTCCACATCCCAGTCCCGCACACCTGAAGGATGTGTAATGGGTACCATCGAGGGTTGCAGCCATGGGATCCTGGGTATGCAGAAATGGGGCTCGGTGTTGTTTGGCAGATAATCCGTTGTCCCACCCCGTGGGAGGGATGTGGGTATAGCACATGCCTTACTCCCCACTAATAATGCAAAGCATCCACCGGACAATGCTAAATGCAGGTGTGGAATGTGTACAGCCCTATACCAGTGTCCAGTAGACAATTCCCATGGATGGACAAGCGTACGACCAAGATGGCACCCATAACTGCAAACCCAGTGGAATTACACAGCTGCAGTAAGGCATAACACAGGAAATACAGATAGGGACTACAGTAGACACTCCCCATACAAAGTCAGACCGCCGTGCGAATACCAGCGTACACAGCACTCAATCTGCCAGCAACAAAATGGGGATTACTCGCTGCCATACTGCGGAACAAATGGGCGACCTGTGGAACACATACTAATGGCACACCAACAACGTCAACTAGGAAGGTCATAGGATGGTTAAACTATGGCGTTCCCACTTATGAAGATCATCCTTCAATGAATTAATAGGATCTACATGTTTTGGTTGTGTTATTTTGACAATACAGTGGCGGATATTTCCTATTGGGACTTCTGAGGATTAGTTAAAGCAGTTGCTAACCTGCATCATTGGATTTACACCATTTGGGTTCATTTTAGAAAAACCTGGTTTTCGTAGCACTACATAATATGGGTAGTCAAACAGACATCCGCGATTGGGGAACATACAGCAGCAGTCAAAACCACTGGCCAGATGGACACAGTCCAACAAGTTCTACACTTTACATATGCACATTGGTGTCCATTGTAGGACCCCAAAAATTGATCCGTACGCAATATCTACCAGCTGAGATCGAGCGACCCTGAAGGAGTAACAGCCGTGACTACGGCACAGCTAGACATTTGCACCACCAGCGTGTTTAAGGTTGATGACAAGTGTCCATGAAATGCAGGACATATGAACAGAAATCCCCAGATGGTCGAGTCCATAGAAGTGCGTCCACATCCCAGTCCTGCACACATGAAGGATGTGTAATGGGTACCATCGAGGGTTGCAGCCATGGGATCCTGGGTATGCAGAAATGGGGCTCGGTGTTGTTTGGCAGATAATCCATTGTCCCGCCCCGGGAGGGATGTGGGTATAGCACATGCCTTACTCCCCACTAATAATGCAAAAGCATCCACCGGATAATGCTAAATGCAGGTGTGAAATGTGTACAGCCCTATACCAGTGTCCAGTAGGCAATTCCATGGATGGAAAAGCGTCGACCAAGATGGCACCCATAACTGCAAACCTGGTGGAATTACACAGCTGCAGTAAGGCATAACACAGGAAATACAGATAGGGACTACAGTAGACACTCCCATACAGTCAGACCGCCCGTCTAATACCGCGCATACAGCACTCAATCTGCCAGCACCAAAATGGGGATCACTCGCTTCCATACTGCGGAACAAATGGGCGACCTGTGGAACACATACCAATGGCACACTAACAACTTCAGCTAGGAAGGTCATAGGATGGTTAAACTATGGCGTTCCCACTTATAAAGAACATCCTTCAGTGAATTAATAGGATTAATGTCAATTGACCATGGAATACACCTAATCAACATCAAAGAACCGCTGGCACCTTATGGCACACAATCCAAAACACACATAGGTAGATGAAACAGTCAACGTATAAATTGTCCAGGACAGTGCCCAATACAAAGGTTCCTTCATAGACAAGTAAGCGCTTTCACCCGTAGGTCTCCAGACTTACACATAACATAAAAGCATCCAGGCTTTAAATATCCCTCCTTACACTTTCATTGGTCAATTTCTCATCAAACAATGAACAATTAACCACAGCATATAAAGCACAGATGCAATGTTAACTACACACACATATATTAACATCTCCAAAACATCCTATTAAAACATGTATTATATGATATTGTACTATGCCTAATACTCATCAATCAAAGATCTAACAATATATATAGAAGATATGTATATCATATCAATGTAATACAGTGGTAAACAACTGAAAGAGTGGACTAATGTGTGTTAACTGTATATCTGTACCTAAACTACATTCCTGTTACGTGGGTTTAAGCCACCTGCTTCTCAAAAGAGGCTTAATCAGTGTTTCATCAGTCAGCCCTGGTCTGTGGTCAACTCTCCACCTAATAATCCATCTCAATCCGCATTCTAAAGCATAGTTGATGAGGTCTCCCCTCTGGTATTATAACCTAGCCTTTGTAAAACACTGAATGTAAACGTATGCCTTGTGATGTGCTCATAGCCGGCCGTAGGCATACGCTAATCCTGCGGCTGTCTAGGGCGCCGCACTAGTAGGGCCACCTGTCTAGTAGGTATGTCATGTAGGTACACCAGGATGGGGGCACCATGTGTTGTGGTGGTGGGTGCCATGGAGCCCTATAGCCTAGGGCAGCAGTCGATCTAAGGCCGCTGCCGTAGGAGGGGTAGTACGGTCTGCAGGTATGTGCAGAAGTGCACATGAAACAGTGGTCTACAAGGATTACCCATAGTGGCGACACCTGTACAGATGGCTATAGCGGGACGCACACACGACCATGCATACAGCACAGTTAGACATACACACACCATAAACAGGCAATTATACAGAAGGTTTATGGCGTGTATGGGTACAGTGTCAGTACAGCAAGGATAGCTGTCTGCCACGATATCCAGCAGATGTCTCTAGGGTGTTCTGGAATATGGACGTTGCATGGACAATGAGTGGATATGCATCGAACCACAGTTCTATGTGTCAGCCATGCAAATATGCGATACATGGGACAGACAGCTGTCCATGCAAGAGCAGTGCTATGGGCACAGCATAGGTATGTAGATATACAATGAGATAGATAAAGACGGACACATGTGGCAAGGCCATGAGTGTAACGTACACAGCACCACCCCACCACACCACAGCAGGGTGCACGTGGAGAACACGCTCACCGGAGCGCCAACCACAGCAGGCACACAGGCAGTCCACTTAGGCCGCGTCTCACCATCCACAAACACAGGGATGGTGGCAGGATATAAGTGTTCTGCGGAAACTCTAAAGCCATACCCTATGAACCCATGCGGCTGGGAGCATAGGCACACACACACATCTGGCAGGCATGTTGATTGACCACACCCCCACATACCCAACCGCACAACAGTATGACACAGGTATGGAACGCGCTACGTGGACCACCGAACACAGCACCATCAGAGGCACACTTCCAGGTGGGTGACAACATCCGTAAAGGAATAGCCGCCGATAGCCAAGGTATGTGTTGACAAGCGTCTAAAATAACTACACTCTACTAGGGCAGCTGTGAACACACACACCCCACACACACACGGGGAAGAGCTGGGAGTCGAACCTACGCCTACCTACATGAACTCACTATAGCATGATGCATTTACAGAACGCGCTACCGAGATTACTGAGCACAGTGCTGTCAGAGGCATACTTCTAGGCGGGTGACATCATCCGTAAGGGAATAGCTGGCAATAGCCAAGGTATGTGTGGCGTCTAAAAGCATGTTCATCTGCAGAGGCAGCTGGAAACACACACACACACACACACACACACACACACACACACACACACACACACACACCTCACACACACACGGGGAAGGGCCGGGAGTCGAACCTATGCCTACCTACATGTACTCACTACAGCATGATGCATTTACTGAACGCTGGGCGCATCAGATTACTGAGCACAGCGCTGTCAGAGGCATACTTCTAGGTGGGTGACATCATCTGTAAGGGAATAGCTGGCAATAGCCAAGGTATGTGTTGCGAAGCGTCTAAAAGCATGTTCATCCGCAGAGGCAGCTGGAAACACACACACACACACACGGGGAAGGGCCGGGAGTCGAACCTACACCTACCTACATGTACTCACTACAGCATGATGCATTTACAGAATGCGCTATCGAGATTACTGAGCACAGTGCTGTCAGAGGCATACTTCTAGGTGGGTGACATCATCCGTAAGGGAATAGCTGACAATAGCCAAGGTATGTGTTGCGGCGTCTAAAGCATGTTCATCTGCAGAGGCAGCTGAAACACACACACACAGTGGGGAAGGGCCGGGAGTTGAACCCACGCCTCACCTACGCATGCTACCACTACCACAGAGCATGATGGCATTTACAGAACGCTGGCCACTGAGATTACTGAGAGCACAGGCTACTGTCGAGGCATACTTCTAGGCGTGCAGGAGACATCATCCTAAATAAAGGGAATAGCTTTCGACAATAGCCAAGGTATGTGTTGCAAGCGTCATAACAAAGCATGTTCATCTGCAGAGGCAGCTGGAAACACACACACAGGAAAGGGCTGGGAGTCGAGACCTCAGCCTACCTACATGAACACACACACGGCATGATGCATTTGCACAGAACAGCTACTGAGATTACTGAGCACAGCACTGTCAGGAGGCATACACCCTAGGTGGGTGGTGTCATCTGCAGAGGCAAGGCAACGATGGGAATGAAGACAGAGTCGCGCAGTCATTGAGCATGTTACCATCCCAAGGTGGGTGTAAGCAGTAACATTTAGTGAGTGCTGCAGTCGGGAATACCAACTAACTGGTGGAGCAGTACATCCGCGACATGGATGCGGGATACACCACATACGAGTGGTACCCAGCGGCGAGGGCATATCCGCGTAGCATGCGATGTAGGCAGCCATTGTGGCATAACAACCACATATGACCTCACCTGGATGGTCACCATGCGGCTATGCAAGATGTCATTGGCCATGGCTACACGCTTCTAGTAGGCGAGACATCGGTGCCGACTGTGGTGTGTACCCGAATGGTGTAATGGCCATGCCTCGCACGGTAGCAGTTCGCGAAGGCGAGACAGACATAACTTCACGGGAATATCAACAAGAGAGCCATAATGGGGTTGTGCACTGTACTGTGTGGCCCATCTACACAGCTGCTTACCGGTATGGAACACTTAGAATCTGCACAGTGCAGACGCTCTACGCCAGAAGGTTATCATGCGAACGGCAGACATGTGGACCGTCGGTGTGTCCCACCTGGGCACACAACAGCAACCCGACCCATGCCACAGACGGTAGACGGTTCGGCGGTAGGGAAACAGCAGGGGCATAGCCGGGTATCAACGAGATGGGGGGCCGGGTT
>NW_025051081.1:0-11863 GCF_019279795.1 Protopterus annectens | reverse complement strand
GGGAAATTTTATTCAAAGCTGCTGCCAGAACAGAAAAGATTTATTTGTAGAAGCTGGGACTATAGAATAGGATGTAATTGCAGAGTGGGGCGGGAACAGACAGAAGCTGCTGGAGTCTATCAGAGTGAGTACACCGATGGACTGGTGTGTGTGTGTGTGTGTGTGTGTGTGTGTGTGTGTGTGTGTGTGTGTGTGCGTGCGTGCGTGCGTGCGTGCGTGTGTGTGTGTGTGTGTGTGTGTGTGTGTGTGTGTGTGTGTGTAGGATACATCTGGTGACTAGAGGTACTCAGACTCAAACCCACAGAAAAAAGCCTAAGAGTCCTTGGAACACCATCACTTGTGAATTCGCCCGCCTCATTTGTGTTCTACTCCTCTGGTTTGCAGGAGTGGTGAAATAAAACCTTTTATTCTAGCAATTTTCTAAGGTTATAAAATCAGTATTTGAAGTAATGATCTATTTTGAGACTGTATTCACATTATTGACTTTATATATGTATTTTTGTGCTAGAGGTTGAGATCTATGGTGAGAATAAATGAATTCATAAATGATATGAAAGTAGCCATTTAAGTTTGACTTCCTGTCTTTCAAGAAACTGCTAGTTTAACAGTGGTATCTTGCTCTGTTTAATAAAATTTTATGGTTCTAGTTCAAAGGCGTATAGGTTCATGGGTTCATGGGATTCGTGCCTAAACTATCTGCCCTGGGGCATTTATAAGCCTAGCCAAGTGTATGTGAAAACACACCACCCCTTAGGATGAGAATACTAAACCCATACAGGGGTTTGGTTTACTAACCTCTCATCTGAAGTAGTGACAAAGATGACCCCGAAATTCAAACCTACGATCTCCCATCCACTGCGTGAGGATTTCTCTTGAATAAGTCAGTGAGGGGCTCTGCCTAACATGGACTGGGATTCTGTTCCAGGTGTAGGGAGCCTGGGTTATGAATCTGTCCCACACTCCAGCACGTTCTATTTATTTCTGTGTTGAGGGTTTAAAATATCGATTTCCTATGGCTCTGATGGTTGGATTTTCTGAGGTGGAAACATGTCCATTAATTCAGGATTGGGACTTGGCCTTGTCGTCAGGCACAGATCACCTTTGAGTGGCGGTATCACGGCTGAATAGAGCTGGAGTTTTTCATTCGGGCAGCGCCGCAAGCATATGTTTGAACCCTTTATCCTCTTGGTGAGGAACTTTGGGGTCTTTCCAACTGCTACAGGTATTAGGGTGAGATACATCCCAAATGGGCATTGTGTACTCAATCATTGGCCTGATAGAGAGAGTACAGGGGCACAAGCAATGTCTCTTGATCTGAATGTGAAACCCTTCATGATAAGGTGGGCAATATAGAAGGTCATACAACCGCTTGGCAATGTGATGTAAATGAAGGTTACTGTGTAGGTCCCTAGGTCCTGATTACCTCTTCCGTACTTGTGGATTACACGCCCTGTACCTTGGTAATTTGTGAAGTGCCAACCTTGTTTTTCCCAAAAGGGAGTATGACTATACATTTTTGGGCGTTTAGCTTAGGCCATGGCTGCGGCGCAAGCCTCACCGACTTACTGCAAGGGCCTCTCTAGGATGTTTGTCCGCTGGAGCCTCAGTGTAAGCAGTTTGCAGTCATCTACTGAACTTTGTCAGCCCTGAGTGTCCTCCCTATGTTTGCCTGTACCTCAGAAAAAATAAATGCCGAACAAGGAGGGTCCCCAGGACTGAGCCCTGTGGGACACCACTTGTGACTAACTAGAAGTCGACATAGCTCAGCAACTCTGACCCTGTGGGTTCTGTCCTTGAGCCAGTTGCAGCCATCTTCTGGCATATAGGTTTGCATTTAGCTAGTGAGTTTGACCATGATGCCCGGTGGTGTTGTGTCAAAACTTTGCGGGTGGTGGGTGTGGGGCACTGCCCTCATCGTAGCCCCTTAGTGACTGTTTCCAAAAAATCTGACCAAGTTCAGAGGAAAGGATCTGCGCAGTAAAAACTAAATTGGGTGGGATCAATGTGGGTCCCCAATGTCTTTGTTTATAGGTTCCTGTGGAGTCTCTCATAGCTTTGCCAGACCAGGCTCGTCAGGCTTATGGTAAATTTCCAGGGTCCCTCAGGCACCGCCTTTGTGAAGTGGGACCCACTGTTGCTGTCGCCAGTCTTTAGATGCGTATCCTGTGGTAAGGCTAAGATTAAACAGCAGCCTTATGTGGGTTTAGTTCCTCTTGAGTTCATGTAACACGTCGGGACACCATCCGGTCCCGTGATGCTGTGTTTTTAGCTAGAGGTGTCTACCCTGGGCATCTGAGATGGTAGGGAGGGTTACACTCTGCTGGGATAGCTATTTCTCCTTTTTGAGGGGAGGGGAGGAGAAATTGCCTGAACCTGTCTGCCAGAGATATTGGCAATGTCAGTGGGTTCAGTGTATTTTGTGTCATTTGGACTAACTCTGGGCATAATACAGGTTTCCACCCAGGTTTCTAACATAGCTAAAGGCCTTGTGATTGTCTTTTGTGTCATTCCGTTTTCTCTCAAGATTGGCCTTGGATGATTTGCGGTGATGGTTTTTGCTGGTACTGATCAGAGATGCCACTTGCAGGTTTTGCTCCTGTCATGTGGTAGCTTCCTCATTCTGTTGTAAGGATTTGTTTATGGCTGGGGTCCACCAGACCGGTCATATACTGCCTTTGGGGGAATGGGTCTTGGTTTTGTTGGGATTGCACATGATCCATGCATTCAACAGTGCCCATAGAAGGCATTTGCAAAGTTCAGCAGTGTGGGTTGTGGTTTCCACTGGCCCAGGGCCAACAGAAAGATACCACTTCAGTCTTAAGAAGTGTAGAGTTTGCTTTGAAGTTCTTCACTGTGGTCTTTTGTGCAGGGGTAGAGGCTGATGTATATAGTTTCAGTGAAGATTAATTTTGCGATACCAGTCTTACCAAGAGGGATGTGCTTCCGGTGTGGAGCATTTGTCCCCATGTTTGTGATGATCAGGTCTGGTATATTAACTCTCCTCTTGTGGGAATGGTGACTAGCTGTTCCATGCATTTGAGTTTATAATTCTAAAGAACCTTTGAGTAGGTGTTGGAGCTTGAGTAATGTTCCCAGTCTATGTTTGGGTGGTTAAGAGTCTCCCAAAATGATGGTATTTGAAGACATTCATACTCTCCAGTGTCTTCAGGAAGGCTGTGTGGGTTCAGGTTTGAGAAAGGTGGTCTGTAGCATGTTACAAACTGCCGAGGCAGTTTTGCCTATGATTAGTTACCCTAGAGATGATCTCCGATGCTTAGATGAATTTGCCACTAACCTGGGTGTGGGTATCTTTGATGAAAATGGATACTCCCCCACTCCTTTTGTGGTTCTGTCAAGTTTTGGGGCGAGGAAGCATGATGTGAGGTAAAACCACAGTAGTGCTGGGGTGCTCTCAAGAACCTGAACCAAGTTTCAGTCACTGCAGACATGATATTTCTGCAGGAGGAGGGCTTGATGCATCTTGGTGAACTTCTGGCATTGAGCAGCATTACCCATAGTTTTTTTCCACTTGTGTTTTCTACAAGGGAGGTAGGTTTGTCATTTAGACGCCCTTTTAAAAAAGGCACTATGGGCGTGGCAAGGCAGCAGCCAATATCCGGAGCCCAGGGGTGACAGTGCCGTCATCCCCTTGAAGCAGCGTGAAAACATCAGCATGTCATCCCAAGCAGTTCAGACACTGGATCCCTTAAGAATGACACCCAGTAATTAAGCCAATTATTTAAAATTGATCATTTTGTCTTTGTACTGTGTCATCATTCTTGGTGAGGGTAGATGCTGCTCAGGGTCCAGGGTCACATGCGGCCTGGGCTACATAATCAGAGCTCCTGTGTCTCTTTTCATGTAGTCAGGAAAGTGCGTCTCAGGTGCGTTCACACATACCGTAGCCTGTGGCAGTCATATTTGTACCCTGTGGAGTGACCTGAGAGTGCTTGTGTGTAATGGCAGTTCTAGCTCCGACAGGCGCCTGTGACCCTCTCGCCCATTTCAGTCTAATTGAGTGGAGATCAGTGTGCCTAAACATAGGTCACCTATACAGATGTCTCTGGCATGTTGTTTGTATGAGGCTGTGTTTCTTTGCTTGCAGCTTTATGAACTATGTATTGCATTACTGTGTCTTGAGGAGGAGTGGTGGTTGCGCCCGCGATTGTCTGCTTTGGAGGCCTCTGTTGTTTTAGTAGATTTTTAATCAGCGCCTCCAGTATTTTTGTGTGTTTATGTGTTTGGTTTTGCAGTTGTGATAGTTCACAAAGGACTGGGTTTTATGGTGTCGTGGATTTCATCTCACTCCTGACTAGTCTTGCCAGTACTGAATTGAAGAGCTCAGCCCCTCAGTTTGCTATATAGTTGCATCTCTCTATTTGTATTTGTTGGGAGGAAGTTTGTCTGTGTACATGAAGAGGCAATTGGCAACATTGCTATAAAAATTTTAATTACTAGCTGAACAGGAGAGGGCCGCTAACGGCAGGCCCGCCGACATGCTGATTATGAAAAAGATTGCTGTGTAACTGATGTCCAGAAAGGACCTATAGAGTAGTTCAACAGAATTTAGGTAAGATAGAGTACTTGGTTTGTTTAAAGTGCTTCTTGCACCATACAAAATGGCACAAGGAGCAAGTCTTTAGAGCTTTCAGATAGAGTATAGGCTGTTTAGATTTATAAGCAGGAACAGTTCTAAGGAAAATTGAAGAGCAGACTTGGCGAGGCCAAGAAAAAGTTTAACCTTGTTTATAGGTTTAACCTAGTTTGCTTACGCTATCTTGCGACCGTGCAAACCGGTACAAAGCGGATTTAGTGAACTTCTAAAGAGCTAAGATGATTACAAGCAGCAATTACGCAGCTTCTTGTTATGGGGTCACTTCCAAAGGATGAGTAGGCTGCTCAAGAGCCGCCACTGGTGAGCAAAAACTTCCTTTTTATCCAAGGCCAGATGGACAACACAGGGCCACAGCCAGAATGTGTGCCTGTATGCTGGTCTGATGTCGGTAGAGACAAGGATTATTTTTTGTTTTGGGTTTTTGCAGGAAATACCTGAAAATGCAGAGACAGTGATAAATTGGTTACACAGGCTGGCACACTTTGAGTAAGACAGCCTCCACGTTAATTAAACAAACAAACAAGAAGCAAACTTTCCGACCTAAATTCTGTTAAATGTAACTTTAAATTTAATTTTAAAAATAAATGCAGTAATCAGTAAAAACAGTTCAGGCTAGTTTAAATGGCGGCGAAGCTATTTTCGATGAAAAAAAAAAGCAAAAGATACTTGAAATCAGAAGGTAAATGCTTTTCGAGTTCCTTACGCTAGGACCACTCTGTAAACCCACGTGGAGCTTGTCTGAGCAGTATAACCAAGCGCCAGGGGCAGATTTTAAACAGTGAACTACAAAAAAAGAGCTGAGAATGGTCCCAAACAACCAATTACTAGCAACTATTGTGTGAGGTCCTTCCCCAAGGATAGGTAGGCTGCTTAAGGCTCACAACCACTGGTGAACAAGGAACTTCTTTATCAAAAAGTAAGGTAATGGACAACACAGGGAACACACATGAATACAGCAATGCCTGTATACTGGTCTAAATATCGAAAAAAGGCGGGAAAACAAAGTTATTTTTGTTTTTGGGTTTTTGCAGAAATACTGAAAATGCAGAGACAGTGATAAATTAGTTGCAGAGCTAGCACACTTTAGTGGGCAGCCTCCTGAGATCAATTAAACAAACGACAAACAAACTTTGACTAAATTCATTAAATGTAACTTTAAGTACAATTTTGAAATAAATGCAGTAATCAGTAAAAAACAGTTCAGGCTGGTTTAGCGGCATGAAGCTATTTTCGGTGAAAAAAAGCAAAAGATACCCCGTCAGAAGGTGTCGCTTTTCGGGGTTCCTTGCTGCTGGGACCACTCTGTAAACCCATAGACTTGTCTCACAGAGCAGTATAGCCAGAAAAAATGCCAGAGGCGGATTTGACAGTGAACACGAGCTAGGAATGGTTGACGACATTTTTAACGGCTGCCGCATAGGATTCACTTTCCCCCAAGAATGATAGGCTGTAGATACACTCCCACTGGTGAAACAAGGAACTGCTTTTATCCAAGTAAAGATGACAGATTGTACAGAGACCACACCACGGCCCAGAATACCAACAATACCTTGCTGGTCTAAACTAGTCGAAAAAGTAGGAAAACAAAGTTATTTTTTGTTTTAGGGTTTTTACTGAAACTACACAGAAAATGCAGAGACAGTGATAAATTAGTTACTGAGCTAGCACACTTTGAGTGGGCAGCCTCCACAGTTCAATTAAGCAAACAAACAAGCGGCTTACGACTAAGTCGACTAAATGTAACTGGGGTGCAATATTCAAAATAAGTAGTAATCAGTAAAACAGTTCAAAAGGTAGTTTAAAATGCATACAGCAAGAAGCTATTTCAGTGAGAAAAAAAAGCAAGATACTTAAATCCAGAAGGTAGTCATACCCCAGGGTTCACGCTAACGAGACCACTCTGTAAACCCGTGGAGCTTGTCTGAGCGTTTTAAAAATGGGGGCGGTTTAAGCAACTAGAGCAGGAACCCCCAAAACCAATTATAAGCCTCGATCACCCCCAAAAGAGCTGCTTAGGCTACTCCAGGGAAAAGGAATTCTTTTCATAGAAGACACACAGAATCAACCAGATAAAATGCTAACGGTAAACTAGTCAAGAAAAAGAATTTTTTCGGATACAAAAACTAAATCAAGGAGTCGATAAATTATTAACATCTGAACAGTGACTCAGCAATTAACAGAAAAAGCCAAGTTTAAGAATCAAAATAGAATGTCAGACTAAACATTCTTAAAGTACCCAAGTAGTTTAAGGGCAACATGTAAACAGAAGTCTCCAGTTCTGAGGCAACACCAATACACAGTGTCAGTCCAAGTAGTATGCTGCTAAACCTGTTAACGGAAAAAAGAATTGTTTCCAATAGAATACAACACAGGAACAGGCAATTAGACAAGGCTAGTATTTGGTCCACTCACAGGTGAATAAAATTATTATAAAGGTTAAACACAGAACTTAGTGCGCCCATAGTTACAAAGCAAAACGTCAAACTACGTTAAAGTGACAAAAACTTTATTTTCGATTTAAAATAATAGAATAGTAAAAGTGCATTTAAATAAGCAGAACAGTAATCAGTGAAGAGCATATCAAATAAAGAAGCAATACTCAAGTGTGAAAATTAACATCTAACTACGCAGTTGTTACTAAATACCAGAAAACCATTGGTGTTTAAGTATACAGAAATGTGTAAGGGCCCAAAGAACCAATACTAAAGAGTGGAGGTCCTTACCAAGGATATAACCCTGGACTCCACTCCATAGAGCAGAAGCCTCCCACGTTGAATGGTGAACAAAGAATTCTTGAAGTCCAATAAGCAATCAAACAGGAACTGTCAATCCCAAAACTAGGAGCTGTTAGTGGTCTCCCCAAACACGGAAACTACAATATATTATGACAATTCACAAATACAATGCAATTAAAATATTACAATGCTAACTAGTAGCTAGTAAAAGAAAAGGCATTTTATAAATCATAAAGAATAAATCTAAGGCAGTTTATAATATTACATGCAATGAAAGCAGCTAGTTCAGAAGAGACAAGAAACTTTGGAGACTAATTAATCCAAGAGCTTTTTACTAATCAACCAGTAAAACAGCGGTTGTTGAAGTAATCCAAAAAGTGGGGCTAAGCACGACTACAAAGAGCTAGGAAAGTCCTTCCAAGAACCATAGGTAACCAGGACTTCCTGAGCCTAGCAAAAAAGGGTTATGGCAAGAGTGGAAGCAAAAACACCTTATGTAGTTTGCAAAACAGTAAACTAGTCAGGAAATAAGGAAATGCTGTTTACTGCAGACACAAAAATCGAAAACAAGATAAATTTGATATTTAGAACTTACAGCCCAGAATAAATTAACAAACAGTAAACTTCAGGCGATAACAGATGTACAATTGAATTTTAAAATAAACAAAATACTAAAAGTCAAGTTAGTTTAAATTACTAGCTCAGTAAAAAGTCAGTTTAAAAACAGAAGTTTTTCATGACCAAAGCGTTTACATTATGTACACAAGTGTGATGCATAACCAGTACTAAACCCTTGGGTTTTACAATTAAGAAGAAGTCCCAACACCATTTAAGCCATGTCTGATCCAAGGATGGAAACAGAGTCTACAGTCCGATGAGCAATCCCCATGCTGGTTCAAGTCATGGGAGAAAAAGATTCTTTGATGCATAGAAGTTATACACTTAATATCAAGCGAAATAGCGGTGCTTTTACTGGAAATAAAACAGAAATAACAAGTAATATAATTCACATTAGAACTAAGGACTACAGTTTAAATAAATCTAACAGCTAAATCAGTAAGCATAAGTACTTAGTTTTTTCAGTAAAAGAAGATAAAAAGTAGGTAATTATAACAGGAAACTTTGGAACCACGTAAAGTTAACAGAAAGAAATCCAGTCTTTTAGACATTGTAAACCAAAGAGCTTTTGGCATAAGCCAAAAACTCGGGCTTTTAAGGTACCAAGAAAGAGCTTAACCCCAACACTTAGCAAAGCTAAACTGGTCCTTCCCAAGAAGGTAGCACCAAGTCCCACGCCCGGGATAGCAAAAACCTTTTTCAAAGGTATCAAAAGGGGAAAACAAGCCATTATAAGTTTGTATACTGGCAAACTAGAAAAAGGCAAAACAGATTTTTGGTTTTTTGCAGAAATCAAAAAAGAAGACATATAATTTTACAAGCTATCAGAGTGCTTAGTCGCAGGACACAATCTGAGTTTCCTTGCTAGCTAGGACCCACGACTTCTGTAAACCCACGTGGAGCGGGTTCGAGCCAGTAAAAAAAAAGCCATGAAGCTAAAAAGCGCCCAGAGGCGTTGAACCTTTAGTAAGTAGTATCGGTCCTCCACTGGTGCAAAGAACTCTTTTATCCAAGTAGTTGCAACAGAACTACAAAGCCCAGAATACAGATCTTATACTGGTCTAAACTAGTGAAGGCCCAAAACAAGGATTACTTAACAGCTTTTGTTTGAGGCACACTCCAAAAAAATATGCAGGCTGTGAAAAGTTACACAGCCCTAGGACATTAGTGGGCTCCTCCAAGTTAATTAAACACAGGAACAAGAAACACTCGACTAAATTACTAAATGTAACTTTAATGCATCTTAAAATAAATGCAGTAACAGAAAAAAGTTCAGGCTAGTTTAAAGTAAGCAGCAGAAGCTATTTTCAGTGAAAAAAGCAAAGATACTTAAATCCAGAAGGTAGTCGCCGAGTTCCTTGCTGCTAGGACCACTCTGTAAACCCACGGGAGCTTGTCTGAGCAGTATAGCCAAAAAAAGCCCAGAGGCGATTTTAAGCAGTGATCTACAAAAGAGCTAGGAATGGTCCCAAACAACCAATTACTAACAGCTTCTGTGCTGAGGTCACTTCCCAAGGATAGTGCTGCTTAAGGCCCCCACTCCCACTGGTGAGCAAAGAACTTCCTTTATCCAAGTAAGGTAATGGACAACACAGGAACAAACCCCACAGCCCAGAATACAGCAATGCCTGTATACTGGTCTAAACTAGTAAAAAGGCGGAAAACAAGGATTATTTTAGTTTTTTTTTTTTTTTGCAGAACTACACGAAAATGCAGAGACAGTGATAAATTAGTTACAAGGCTAGCACACTTTAGTGGGCAGCCTCCACAGTTCAATTAAACAAACAAACAAGCAAACTTTCGCTAAATTCTAAATGTAACTTTAAGTGCAATATTTAAAATAAATGCAGTAATCAGTAAAAACAGTTCAGGCTAGTTTAAAGTAAGCAGAGAAGCTATTTTCAGTGAAAAAGCAAAGATACTTAAATCCAGAAGGTAGTCCATTCATTCCTTGCTGCTAGGACCACTCTGTAAACCCAGTGGAGCTTGTCTGAGCAGTATAGCCAGAAAAAGCCCAGTGGTGGATTTTAAGCAGTGAACTACAAAAAGAGCTAGGAATGGTCCCAAACAACCAATTACTAACAGCTTCTTGTGTGAGGTCACTTCCCCAAGGATAGGTAGGTTGCTCAAGGCCCCTAAACCCACTGGTGAGCAAAGAAACTTCCTTTATCCAAGTAAGGTAATGGACAACACAGGAACTGCACCACAGCCCAGAATACAGCAATGCCTGTATACTGGTCTAAACTAGTCGAAATTGGAAAACAAGGATTATTTTTTGTTTTTTGGTTTTGCAGAAATACACAGAAAATGCGAGACAGTGATAAATTAGTTACACAGGCTAGCACACTTTAGTGGGCAGACCCCACAGTTCAATTAAACAAACAAACAAGCAAACTGTGAAATTACTAAATGTAACTTAAGGCAATTTTAAAATAAATGCAGTAATCAGTAAAAACAGTTCAGGCTAGTTTAAAGTAAGCAGCAGAAACTATTTTCAGTGAAAAAAGCAAAGATACTTAAATCCAGAAGGTAGTCGCAGTTCCTTGCTACTAGGACCACTCTGTAAACCCACGTGGAGCTTGTCTGAGCAGTATAGCCAGAAAAACCAAGAGGCATTTTAAGCAGTGAACTACAAAAGAGCTAGGAATGGTCCCAAACAACCAATTACACAGCTTCTTGTGCTGAGGTCACTTCCCCAAGGATAGGCTGCTCAAGGCCCCCACTCCCACTGGTGAGCAAAGAAACTTCCTTTTATCCAAGTAAGGTAATGCACAACACACGAACTACACCACAGCCAAGTATACAGCAATGCCTGTATACTGGTCTAATCTAGTCGAAAAGGCGGAAAACAAGGATTATTTTTTGTTTTGGTTTTTTTGCAGAAATACACAGAAAATGCAGAGACAGTGATAAATTAGTTACACAGGCTAGCACACTTTAGTGGGCAGCTTCCACAGTTCAATTAAACAAACAAACAAGCAAACTTTAACTAATCACTAAATGTAACTTTAAGTGCAGATTTTAAAATAAATGCAGTAATCAGTAAAAAAAACAGTTCAGGCTAGTTTAAAGTAAGCAGCAGAAGCTATTTTCAGTAAAAAAAAGCAAAGATACTTAAATCCAGAAGGTAGTCACTTTTTCAAGTTCCTTGCTGCTAGGACCACTCTGTAAACCCACGTAGAGCTTGTCTGAGCAGTATAGCCAGAATAAAATGCCCAGAGGCAGATTTTAAGCAGTGAACTACAAAAGAGCTAGGAATGGTCCCAAACAACCAATTACTAACAGCTTCTTGTGCTGAGGTCACTTCCAAGGATAGGTAGCTGCTCAACTCCCCACTCCCACTGGTGAGCAAAGAAACTTCCTTATCCAAGTAAGGTAATGCACAACACAGGAACTACACCACAGCCCAGAATACAGCACTGCCTGTATACTGGTCTAAACTATGTAAAAGGCGAAAACAAGGATTATTTTGTTTTTGTTTTTGCAGAAATACACAGAAAATGCAGAGACAGTGATAAATTAGTTACACAGGCTAGCACACTTTAGTGGGCAGCCTCCACAGTTCAATTAAACAAACAAACAAGCAAACTTTCGACTAAATTCGACTAAATGTAACTTTAAGTGCAATTTTTAAAATAAATGCAGTAATCAGTAAAAAAACAGTTCAGGCTAGTTTAAAGTAAGCAGCAGAAGCTATTTTCAGTGAAAAAAAAGCAAAGATACTTAAATCCAGAAGGTAGTCGCTTTTTCGAGTTCCTTGCTGCTAGGACCACTCTGTAAACCCACGTGGAGCTTGTCTGAGCAGTATAGCAGTGAAATGCATGGTGGTAACATAACATTTTATGCAAGCAACTTTCCAAAATTATACATGCAATGTTTAAAAGGCCCTTTTCCT
>NW_025051080.1:0-12908 GCF_019279795.1 Protopterus annectens | reverse complement strand
TTACGAGCAATGAACTGGATTCTAACAGAAGCCTTAGCATGGCCTAGGCCATGCAGCATACAGATCAAGCCAGTGCCTTCACACACAATCTGTAAGTACAATGCCTTCATACACAATCTGCCAAAGTACACCAGTTACTTACCTGACTGTGACGCCAGAACACCCTTCTGGCTAATTTGTGAATTCTAACTTATTTTCAGGAACTGCCCAGTACTTAATGTAAATACATAACTGCTAATTAATTAACTCAAAAATGCTGTTACATTTGCATTTAGAAGACCTACCAAGGACTTTAGGTTCTTTTCACAAATGTAGCCAGAAGAGAAGCTACCTACTTGTAGAATATAAATTCTGGAAGGGGATTTGTAGTACAATAACCATTGTGGTAGAAATGATCCTCAATGTATACTAGAAGTAGGTAGGTAAGGTTGAAAGGCTTCATCCAGAGCAATAACATACGACAAGCACTTAGCTGTACACAGCAGGAGGGGACAGGAATGAAGTATACAGTACATGAAACTGAGAGAAGACTTACTTACACAGTAATGTGAGGAGGGGAAGGAAAGTATGCTGCAACATTAAACTGGGGAGTTTAGACTTACACTCAATGTGGGAGGGGAAGGAAAGTATACATGAAACTGGAGAGAGGGACTTAGCCTGCTAATTGTGCAATGTGGGAGGGGGAAGGAAAGTATACAGTGAACAAAGGTGTTTTATAAGGGACTGAGTCTGCATGCAAATTGCCCAATGCAAGAGAAAAAGATCTTAGCTATGCAGTGCCCAGTCAGCTTGGTAACAAAGTCAGGTGTATAGTGAAGTAATCTGGGTAGCAGACAGCAGGTATATATACAGTGCAGTGAGGGAAAGTAAATTTTGGGTGGAATGAATTGAATGAGAGAGAACATCTTCCCAGTGAGTACTGCATTTCTATATGTATCAGACAGAAAGGAAAGCCAGAGATATGCACTGCACGCAGTGAGAGAGGCAGAGATGAACTGGGCCATGTATGCAGCGATGGGGTGAGGCACCACTGTGGTCAGTATAATGAAGTAAAACATATGGTGGACTTGGGCGTGAGCTACAATGGGGTGAAAAAGGATTTCAAATGTAGCTCAGTGAGGTGGGTATATTATAATAATAGAGTAAAAATACTGATGGTTGGATGTACACTGAACTAAGGTTGGGATAGAGAATATAGCTAGAAGGGGAGGCAGAGGTAAATTAAAATGTATTGGGTGATAATGAGATGTATGGGACTGAGTAGCACACAGAAGTTGGGAAACACATATATATATTGTAGGGATTATACAAAATGTTGTTGATAGTGTGTTTGCGGATCTTACTGTAAAATACATGCTGTGGATTGACCCCTGCTGTTCATGGAAAGGTATGTGATCATTTCCAGAATACTTAACACCAGTGCGCAGAAAGTTAAACATTGTTCTGCATTATGAAAAAATATGACTACCTTCAATGAATATATAATATATTCTTATTAAAAGACACAGAAGTTATATTTATGGTACATGAATGAATGGTCATTTCACAAATAAAATTAGTTAAACTTTAACAGACAACAAAAATGAAGAACTCTGCATTTATTTCAAAAAGTGTTTGGGATTCCAAGCGAAGTGCACATTAAAGAAAGCCAGTCTTTGGTGTATGCGTGTGTTGTTCTAGAAATGACGCACTTGAAAATGGAGCCTAGTTATGACCAGGGTGCTACACCTCCTATCTTATGATGAACACTTTAGTTAGTCAAGACTAAAAGTAACAGTGCCCATTCCTTGCTCAATCCAGGTCATCTGGTGGCATAAGCTAAGAATGTGAGATCCACAGCGACCATGAAGGAAGCTCTTCCAGGTTGTGCCAGCCTGATATGGGAATCACCAGGGGCCAGCCAGTACATACCTAGAAAGAACAAAAAACAGAAACTGTTAGACTAGTGCTGCAACATATGCATTAACTTCTCTCTTACAGTACCTCTCGCCACACTTCCTGCTCCACTCAGAATACACACACAATAAGGAATACACCAGTTACTTGCTTATAAAACAATTTGTTCAGATAAGCACAGCAGTGAATGACACCGCTCTGGAACAAATCTCATCTAATAAGGTGAGGACAGACTATGCCCTACTGGTGATTATATGGTGAAAATAATTCACACTACATGTGTAAAGATCTAGTCAGCTAGTCCTCCTCTACTAAAGCAGGTTCCAAGCTAGAAGATAGCTCTCAGGAATGGGACCATCAATTACAAACCTATCAGTGTTAACTATGTCTTAAGTACATTAAAGGAAGTAAGGAATATAGAAGAAATATAATTGTATGCTGTGGCTGAGAAACAGCACAAACATCAACATGTTCTGTTAAGGAGGTCCTTCAGACAAAACAAAGCAATACAATGTTCTTGGATTAATGACAGACAAAGCTCTTGATGAAGTGGATTGAACACTAAGACACTATATTTCAAATGTACAAAATATTATCAATCCCAAGTGGCCACACAACCCTTATTAAAATAAACCTTACATTCCTGACTAACTACACAGTTTGGGTTGTGCATATATATGATAGGGAGAATCGTAACAGAGGATAAAGGTACTGTGGAAGTAGTACCGCATACAAGTAATCAAATTGGAGGTTCCCATCTTTTGAAGTTAAAATTCTTTATTTTATAATGTTTGGGAAAATAAATTCTGGTAAAATATTCAGGCACTTAAAAAAATAGGCAAGACTGTAATTACCTGACAGATATTTTACAAATTACTTTCATCTACTCTTTTAGTGAATATGCAGGTTCCTGAATGTTACTATTGCGTATGCAGTCCAGGAGACCATTAAAGAGACTAGCCCATGAACTCCGGTTCAGCCCTTCAGCACTGTCATCGGATTAAATGACTTGCTTAATGTTCTACATTAGGGCAAATGAAGCTAGAAAGAGTCAAACCATGTACTCTTTTTAACACCTTTATTGAATTATCAAATTTGTACAGACAAAGTTAGCATTTTATATATACTAAAAATCAGACTCATATTAACAAAGCTCTCCAAATTTATTCAAGAGCTTTCTCTTTCCCCTGGCTTTGACACCTGTGGCTACAAGACCTTGAGTTACTCTAAAGCCATCTGTGTGACCTACAAAGCTGATATAAGTATTTTTGTACTTTTGCTAAGTATTCTTAATGCTATTTAACCAGGCATGTGCAGCATTTACTGACTTGGTTAAATTTATCACTGATTTTCAGCCTGCAGTTGTTAAAGAAACACTGTATTTTTCGGCTGCACTGCTCCTAGATTGTTTTAACAGTAATCTGATATTTCCAAACATTTTTCTGAGGTTTGCCAAAGTCCTCCTGATTTGCCAAAATATTTCTAAGTTTTGCAAGTATTTTTATGTTTGTGTAGAAGTTCTACAAAATCCACAAAGTATCAAAAGTTAAGCACAGTATTTACTCTAATTGCTTTTTCGTCCAGCTGGTAATAGCCGCCAACTTCTTCAGACAACAAGATAAAATAAACTACTACATCCAAGCTCCATTTATACTTCTATCCTCAATCATTTGTTACACAGATTAATTAATTAATAGGGAAACCACTTTAAAGAAACATGTTCCTCAAAAGTGAAGTAAAATGCATTCCTCCAATTTAAAAATTTTCTTATGAGTATATATGTTAAAACATAAAAAATACATTTGAAGTATATAATGTGTATGAAAACATACGTAGCCCTAAGGCTTTCCTAATGTATGCACATTCACTGTAAAAGACTTCTTAATTTTAAAATACAAGAGAAGGAAACTTTGTCCATTCAAAACCAGGCAAGCCCTATGATGATTGTAACTTTAACTGCGAAATCAACTCCTGTCTTTCCAACAGGACTTGAAATGCTTCCCTTAACATCGGGCATAATTTGGTCCTAATACTCTAAAACAAAAGAGGTGTTATGTGGGGTGTTGGTCACAGTGCTTAGTTAAAGCATTTTCCTCCAACTTGTTTTTCTTATACTATACAGGTGCTCGTGAGATCCTGTCTTTAAGTTTCCTGTTAGTTTTGCCCTCGTGAAAACGAGGGCAAAGCTGACATCGAGGGCAAGATAAACCACTTTGACTTAGATCCGAACAAGCATATACCTTCCGTCCAAGATTATATATCTTGTTATGAATATGCAACACTGCTCCCAGTTGCTAGGATATCTACAAAACTTACAAGACTTCCATTTAAATGTCCCAGCAATTCTGCAACAAGCTTTTTTACTCATTTCCATTATACCCCTTTAAATTGTTACACCCTTTTGTATATTAGTTGTTGGTCTTTCACCTAATCTTGTAAGTTGCAAATCCATCTCAAAGGTAAACATTGACTCCCAGTTCCTTTGAAAAATTTGACCTTTATTACTTCTCAGCCTCCAAACAAATACACACACACTGTGATGAAACTCATCAGATGTTTTGACTTCTAGTCATCCGAGACACAATTTCTTTACAAAGGGGACTCAAACCCAGTTGTTTCACTTTTCAAACTCATGTCCCAGAAACCAATTCACTTGGTACCCTGACAATATAGGTTTATATATACCTGCTTTCCCTTTTACCCCAAACTTCCACAAAAATATCCAATACCAAAACCTCAGGGTACCCCTCCTCTCATCAAAAACATGCCATTGAGTAACTCACATTCCTCAAGAAATCTGTCCTCTTTTTGTTATCATACGTGCAGCCCGGACCATTTGGCCCTTTACTACAGATTTCTTCTGGTACTGGGATGGGCACTGTAGTAAAATACAGTTAGAATAAGTTTCCTTATGATGAATGGCAGCTACAAACACTTATTAGAAACATTCTTACTTAACTCTATATCCAAATACGCTATTCTTTTCTCATCAGTACACTTATGAGTACCGTCAGTGCTTGCTATTAATCTCCAAAAGCTGTCCACCTCAACCAGTCCCCACCAAAATGAAGAGAGAATCTAAAACCGTGTATCCTTCATTTGATTCTAGGTGCATTCAGTATATACTGGTGGTTCCTATTGTGCCATTACAAGGTTCAAAACTGGTTCCAGAGGAAATGAACCCATAGCCACCTCTAATCTTTTGCAGATAAATATCATTATCAAACATCACAAAGTTATTAACTAAAATTATGTCCAGTAGTTCCTGAATCAAATGTACCGTATTCCTCCATCAGCACCATGGCCACAGCCGTTCATCCTGCTCAACTACCCATTCTATACCGCAAACATGCAAAGACGAAAGTGAATAAAATCAATGACATCTTACAGTTAAAAAAATGCACCTTATATTTTCATGGTAAGGAAAACTTTCTAATTGCTGCTAAAAAGACCAAGAGTCTTCGTATCTTGAGACTCTTTTCTCTCATATTTTTAAAATACTATCTACCACCCTGAATACCCAGCATAAGTAATAGAAGACACTCCAGCATTAAATATCAAAACCCCCATGGGGTCTAAAATATCTTTTATGTAATTTCGTAGTCCAAATAAATCTTGGAATTTTAGGTGAAACAAACTTGTTAGGCCAATACTTAAACGCTTCCTAAATTGGCCAATAATAGTCCCTCTAAAAACAAGCTCATTCAAAAAAAATTAATGCATTTATAAGCACATTTCAACTCATTTAAAACTAGATAATTCATAATGTATACCACCTAACACAGTTCTCATTTTTCATTTATAATCATTTATATCCATTAAAACACAGACCCCACCTTATCTGGTTTTAAACACACACTGGTAGCAATTTGAATGCTTGCAAAGCTTCCTTCTCCCTTTGCTGGAGAGGTTAGAACAACCACCATTCACCTGTTTCCTCTACATATATTTCTTATATCCTGCTTTCACACAAGTGTTCGTGATAAACTCAACATTGGGTGTGGGGTTAAATGTACCAGGAAAACCCTCCTTATACGGCCAGTGTTCAAACTATCTTTATTCCGTAAGAGCACAGCCTCCTGTTCATCCTTCAGACAAATAATTTAAGATCTATCAATGTCCTAGATAAATCAAAATGTTGTGTTGAACAAACGCCAGTCCCTTGTAGAAAAAGTTCACATAATTCAGCACTGATAATGTGACTAGTAAAGTTGTAAACTTTAAAATCACCATTTTTGTTAGACAGGAATTTTAAATGGTTACCAGACATTTCTTCCCTCTGTTGTTCCCTCCTTTCTTGTAGTACATATTGCCGTTGTGCTGCCCCCTCATGTTGTAACATTTCTGATGATTTTGACCATTGTTGGAAAAAGAACACTGCTCTCTTCCCCTTGAATTGCCTGTTTGTTCAAAACATTCATCTGCATTCTCTGGTGGTAACTCATCCTCTTCTCCCCTACTATCCCCTGAATTGTTGACAAATACATTTTCTGTAGTATGACTTTGCTCGCCTCTACATTCATTACCATTATTGCAGTCGGGAGAGGATTCTCGTTGACCTACAAAGTTCCGGTTTTGAGAAGGGGGCGGGGCTGGATAAGCGACATTGTTCTTATACGCTTCTAAATCCCTTCTTAGTTTTTTTGCCTTGATTTCTGAATTCTTATTAAGATGTTGGTCATTTGTAGTGAAAATTCTGGTATAATCAAATTTATACCTGACAAAGTCTTTATGTAACCTGATGTTCCAATCTATTTGTGCTATCTCGGCAGTAAGGCCATCTACAGTCAGTTGATAATGTTTACTCATTAAGCTCATCAGCTCGAACCCATGCTTATCAAAGAGTTTCAACAAATCCAGGTGAAACTCTGACTCAGCCTCTAACCCCGAAGGGTACTGCCAAGAATGCAGACCTTTGGGAATCACTCCCACCTTTTTAAACTCATCGAAATAGTTAATTTCTAATTGCAGCTTTTTGGCTCTCAAAGACATCTGGTCTAAAGTCTTCAGTTGATTCACCAAAGAAGTGCTACCTGCACTTGGCTGTTCAACAACTGTCACTCCACCTGACTTCACCAAAGGTGGTTGTACTTTGAGCCAGGAGGTGACATCTGGCAAATCAACAGATCCCAAAACAAGTGCTGATGTCGCTGGTGTAGCAGTGGACGGTGGAACTGTGTACACAGATTTTTTACTTCTTCCCCACCTTCCATACCTCCATTGTTGATTCCATTATAAGGAACATCCTTGTTACTCGTCATAACTTCACTCTCCCTACAATTGACCTGTCTGTATTGAGATAACCTGTCAAGTCTAGTGCTCAGACTTTCCAGTCTCTCATTCATGATGTTTATCAAAGCAGTTAAATTCCCCACATCATCCGAACCCTTTTGCGTAGGAGCAGGCAACCGCACTGGAGAGTCAGGCAATGAGTTTTCAATACTCTCAGTAGCCATGAACAAAACCACAAATCAAACTGAATAAACCAGAGAACAAACCCAAGAAGTTTGGCTACCAGCTGGACGAAAAGCGATTTGAATAAAATTGTGTGCTTAACTTTTATATTTTGTGAATTTTGTTGGACTTCTCAGTTTTCATCTTCCAGTCGCTACTTTGTTGCTTTTTTTTTGGGTTTGTTCTCTGGTTCGTTCAGTTTGATTTGTAGAAGTTCTCCTATGTTTGCATATATTTTTCTGTATCTGGAAACTTTTCTCAGGGTTTGTGAACTTATTTCCAAAGATTCCTGGTACTGCAGGAGTTCTGCCTTTTAAAGCATTTGTTGCAGCACTTGAGCTCAAAAAAACAGTTTGTTTTACATTAATAGGGTTTTGTCTGCATTCTGTTGGGAGAAGAGGGCTGATTCAACCCATCTCTGTTGAGAACTGGTGGTGGAAGGTTTATTGTATGTTTATCTGATTGTTGTGAGATTTCAACTGTGTAAAAGTCTTTCATCCTGCTGGTATTTATGATTTGGGAGACATTTCTAGGGTTGTGAACTTACTAAAGCATTTGTTATTGCACTTAATGTAAAACAAACTGGTTTTCAGATTAAGTGCAGTAACAAATTCTTCAGTAAGATTACAACCCTGAGAAACGCTCCCAAATACAGAAATACTAGTAGGATGGACTTTACACAGTTGAGTTTCATGCAATCAGATAAACACACAATAAGCCTTCCACTAACTTCCTTAACCAGATGTGGGAAAGCTGAATCGTCCTCTGCTCCCAGCAGAGTGCACACTCAATGTAAAGCAAACTGGTTTTGAGCTTAAGAGTGTTTTTTTTCTGATCTCTGGTGGGAGAAGAGAACTGATTCAACCCATCTGAGTTGTGGACTGCTGGTAGAAGGCTTTTTGTGTGTTTATCTGATTGGCCCAAGGGCTTAACTACATAAAAGCCTTTCATCCTACTGGTATAACAGCCTCTTGTTTGTGCTATGCAGAAATGTGGTTAACCATGCTTTATATATTACATAAGCAATCCTCACCAGTTTAAAATCCTGTATAGGAAACACTCTCCATAGTTTCCCACTGTTTACAGCTGATTGAAGAGTTGACAGTTCACCCAGAGGACAGCACCAATGCAGGCCGTTTAACAGTATACTACTAAACATCCTCACTTAGATCTTTAAGTATCTCTCCCCTATTCCTTCCCATCTAGTAAGGCTCTGGTATAATGGATAGGTGCTTCCCTGTTATCTTTGTTTCTGGCCTGGTGGATATCAGCATCCTAAGGCAGTGTAGTACCTGCCTCATGTTCACTGACAACCATTTAATTTTAGAACAAACACAGTGTGTGAGAGATGTGGATACACAATATCATTGGAGGCAAAGCTCTCACATAATGCGCAGAAAAAATGCAAACCAGGTTGTCAGTGTTAAACTTAAAACATTCATTACCAACACTAAGGAACAAACACATAGACCCAGATATGCTGAGGTACTCACTTACAATCTACCCAAACCTCCAAGATCTCCTAAAAGCATCTCTCAATGGCCTCGTGCACACTCAAAAAAGCACCTTACACAACACATAACTCTGAAAATCATAGTAGCCAAGCTTCCAAGCCTATAATGCAACACACTACACAGACAAATATTCTAGTTATTGGGGATTCCACTGAGACATACTGATGTTCCCTTTACCAGGGTAAACAAGGAGAAGATCAAAGTGATCTGTATGTCTGGTGTCAGGATCTGCCAGATCACACATGCACTTAGGTCTTGAAACCACAAGTACCAGTATAACATGGTGATAGTCCATGCAGGCATAAATGACCTAAGATGTACCTCACTGGACTACATGAAGAGAGACATGACAGAGCTCTCCAAATGTGTGTCCCAGGTGGGTATGAATTCTAGCCTTGAGTAGCATCCTACCTTCACCAATTATGATGCCACAGTACCAGAAAAAAAATGATTGACTTCAACAATTGACTTAGTTTCTGGTGTCACGACAAGGGTATCCAATATCTGTCAGCCTGGGGAGACATGATTGACAAACCAGAATGCTTTATCAGAGATGGTTTGCACTTGTCACTACTTGACTTCCAGATACTGGGAAAAAGTATCTATCCCCAGAGTGCCTTTTTAGGCTGTGCCAAGTTGTTAAACCCTCCAACATAACAAAAGTCACTCCAAACTACTTAAAGGTACTGCTGCTCAATGCTAGGAGTTTAAATAAGACTGCACTCCCTGGAGGCACTCCTTACCCTGGAGAGTGCAGACATAACCTATATCATTAGATAGGTCATTAACTGGTTCACTGTTAGAACTCATATAGTCAAAATAGGGAAACCCACTTCCAACAGCAGACCTGTAACCAGTGGTGTTCCACTGGGATCAGTCCTGGAACCTCTGCTATTTACAATATATTTCTATGAAGTTCAAACAAAAACTAAAGGTCTGTGGCTGACAAAGTTTGCTGATGACTGGAAACTAGGAGTGGTCATAGACTCACCAAATTATGTCAACATCCTACAAGAGGGTCTACCACAAACAAATGATTAGTGCCAAAGTCATGGTCTTAAACTCAATGCATACTAACTACCACATCAATAGCAACACCTTAGGTACACATTCAGTTGTGAGACACCTGGGCACACAGGTCGACAGCAACCTTATCTTTGACCACCATGTCTCCACAGTGGTAAGAAGGGCACTCTACATTGCTAATCTATCTCATAAATAAGGGCATTGCCTCCAGAAAAAAGAAGTTATAACCTCCCCGTACTCTTTCCTCATCAGGCCAGTAATTGAGTACAATGTCCCTTTTGGTATGTACCTTTCTAAGCACCTGCAGCAACTGGAGAAACCACAGAGGTTCCTCACAAGGAAAATTCAAGGTCTTCACCATCTTTCCTATGGAGATCACTGGAAATCACTGTCACTTTATTCTGTTTCATACAGACTACTCAGAGGTGATCTCTGCCCCACATATAAGGCAATCTCTGACCCTGCGTTATTGGAAATGCTTCATATCCAAAAGTCAAATGGTACACGGAATACTCCCACTAAAGACCTTAACCTGGTATGTGATATTAATAAAACCTGCTGGGGAGACAGATTTGTCTCCCAGGGGTTACCACACTTTTGGAACAGACTCCCACTTCATGTCAAACAGAGCACCTCATTGGCCCTCTTCAAATGGAATTTGGACGATTGGATGGGTGACCATAAATTCAGCCCAGGGGTTCCACCTGTGCCCCTCTTAGACAGTGGCAATAGGCGCTGATCCATGAAAAAAGGGTAAGAACTTGGCTAGGCTTGCCTAGTAACTTCCTGTGATTCTATGACATATGTGCAGTAACGTGGTTCTGAACCATGGAAAACACCCTGGCTATCAAAGGCTACAATGCCTTTCATACATTTCAATCCCCCTCAGCTCAGGATAAAATTAAGAGAAGAGGTGGCTCAGTGTCCATGAGGGACAAGTACATTGCTAGACTGGTCCAACAAAATTACTTGGTTGAGCTGCTCCATACCCAGCTAACTACAGGTGCAACCCCCTATCATATCCTTGCTAGCTACAGATCCTCTGACATGAGTATGGAAGACTACATCTCTTACCTAAACCTTCTGGAATCTCCTAAATTTCAGCCTAGCACCATACTTATGGATGACTTCAACTACCCCTCCATAAACTGGGATTCTTACATGGCCCAATATTCACTTGCTCAGAGTTTTTTTGGACTTCATCAGTGCAAACATTCTTGGGAGCAACTGGTTAGCCCCTTAACTACAGGTAGGTAAAATGATCCTAGAACTAGTAATCACAAACATGGGGGCATGCAGCTCCCTCCCATGCATTAACTCCTCCCTGTTAAGATCTTGACCACAAAATGATCCTTTCATGTAGTATTAAACCAACCTAGAACCCCATCAAACCTCCAAACCTGTTAAGACCTTTGTTAAACGCCAATTACTCCTCTAAACAAAGTGAGCACTTATAAACCTTCCAAGCCCTTTCTGAACCATATATGACACTGAGGTCTACTCTGAGCTGTACACATTGAAGCTACTCTCACAACCACATTCATAGCTGCAGAGAGGAAGCAGTACCTGTCCAAGTCAAAACCTATGATTTCACAAATAATAAGCTCACACTGGTGGACCCCTTTAACATAAATAGGCTATTCAACCAACTGGAAAAAAAAAAAGTCCTCAACAAAGCCAAGAAGGAAATGACAAAACTGCAAAAAGACACTCACCTGTCTAAAACTAAGTAGAGAGCTGGTCAAATCTGCAAAAGCAAACTATGAGCCAAAAATAGCCTCCCAGGTCAAAGATAACCATAAGGCTTTTTACCTATGTTCATAACTCCTCAGGTGAAATGAGTCAGCAGTGGGCCGAGTTAATCATGAATAGAAACACTTATACCTCAGCCTGAAAAACTATAGTAAACCTGCTGGCTGACAAGTTCAGTTCAAACCGCTCTCCCCCATTACCTCCTACCATACTCCAAGAAATAGCCACAAACTCATCCCCTCTACCAGTCATCACATTACAAGGGACCAGGTCCCATCAGACTTAAAGCCAAAAATACAGCTCTCCATGGGTCTTGTAGAATACAGCATTCCAGAATACTTTAAATAGGCTTAAAACAGAATCTCTGTCTGGGCTACAAGAAACCCTCTTTAACCATAGCTCTCCAGATGGGCTTTGTTCCAGAGTGAATGGAGGACTGTAACAGTCATCCCTCTGCACAAGGCAGGGCCCATCAACTGACCCAAGGAACTACAGACCCATAAGCTTGACCCCAGTTTTATCTGCAAGGCCACAGAGAGAATTATCATGGACCTGATCTGCATAATGAGATAGGAACTCTCCCAAATACTGGACCAGATCCAATTTGGCTTTTGTCCAAAGCGGAGTGTCTTACTTGCCCAGGGCCTGGTGGAATTCTTCAGAAAAGTCAGCAGGGCCACTTGGATGAGGGTAAAACTGTACACACTGCCTATCTAGACCTGGCCAAAGCTTTTCTTTAGTGCACAATCTTCCACTTGGGGATTATAGATAAAACTTACTGAGTTAGGCATAAACCCCGCAGTGTCGTATGGATAGCAAACTGGCTTCACTGGACAGGACACATAATGTCCAGGATAGGTGTGAATCCGGCTATCCAATAAGAAACCTGTTACTATTGGTTTCTCACAGGGCTCAGTACTAGAACCCCTGCTGTTTGGTATACACTTCTCTGAACTGAAGGCCAATGGTGGGGGTCTCTGCCTCACCAAGTTTGTCAAAGATTGTAAGATGGGAACAATCACTGAATCCCCAAATTATGTTGACATCCTACAAACAGGCCTAAAAATGATAAAAAAATGGTACCAAAACCATGGCCTGAGATTAAAGGAAAACAACGGGATATGTCCTACTTCAACTCAACTTATTTGAATCTTTTCTCCCTATTCCCTCCACCAACCAAAAAAAATTAACAATGCTGCCCTGAAAAACTGTGATTTCCTCTGTTTTCCTTCTTCAATGCTAAGTATTCTTTTCTCCGCACTGTAT
>NW_025051079.1:0-13411 GCF_019279795.1 Protopterus annectens | reverse complement strand
CAAAACTAGCCATGTTGTTTTTGGTCTGCTAGTCTTACCATTGCAAATCCATGCATTACATAAAACCCACATTTGTGGGTTTCAAACCTTTATTTTTATGTCTTATATAGCGCAGCCCATTTGCATGGGGCTGCGCTGCGTTTAAACCTCACCGATCACCGAAAAAAATATTTGTTTTATTTCATGTTTGCATTGGGTTACTGTGCCAATGGCCACATAATTGGCCATTGGCATGCTGACTGCAACATTTGCACACTTTATTTGGAGCTGTCATGGCTCCATTGTGTTATTGCAGTAACGTACTCAGTTATAACTGAGTACATTTCTAACACCTAACCACGACTCTTACAGACTGGTTTCAGCATGCGTCGGATTGCTAACCTAACTCATTTGCATGCCTTTTCGGCTGCAAGTGAGGTGATTAGTATATCCACGCCCTGCCCATGTAAGAGTCGTTTTAGCTGGTCTCTTACACAGGATTTTGGGCTGTTCCTGGATCGCGATGGCTGCTTGGAGTCTTACACGACTCTTAGACTCTGGGCAAGCCATCATGAATCATGCCCATAGTATTTACCTTCACAAAATGCTCAAAACTCATAAATCACAGTAATCACCAAATGATGAGCCACTCTAATAGCATTGTCATTTGTCTTACTAACCGAAGAGTATACCCACAACTAGGAAGTCTCACATGGAAAAGAAAAACAAAGTGAGTTCCCAGTGTCTTTAAAAAGTTGTGTGAGAGCTCACAAATAAAATAAGCAAATAAACTCTTTAAAGCATAGCACAGGCAGAATGCTCAGTAACTACTATAAATGCTGCAGCTGTTCATGGAGCACTTTTTATATGTCCTATTAACTAAGAATATGCCCACAACTAGGTAGTCTCACACACAAAAGAAAAAATAATAAAGTGAGTTCTCAAGTTTCAATTTTACAAGCAGCTATAAATAATTTGTCTAAAATGTATTTTCTTGAAATATAACAAGGAAAAACACTTTGTATTTTTCATCAGAATATCATTTTTAAATAACAGAAGACATACCATTTTCAACAAACCATGATCCAATAAAATCTTCATTCTTAAGGTCATCAGGCTGACCATTTCCAAAATGTAGGTAATCTGTCACAGTTCCATCTGTCCACATATAGCTCCCTTCCTACAAAAAGGGAAGAATAGAATACAATCATAATTCATAATTCACAGTTTTCATAGTAATGTATTTCATAAGAGAAAGAATTGCCATATTAAATACTTTAGGAATTATTTCAGGCCCCGTGGAGTAGGGGGGATGAAACTTTGACTGTGACCTAGATGACCTGAGTTTGATTAGAGTCATATGTACTGAAGGAGATGAGTGATTAATGTTGAAAGTGGAAGGATGATGCCATCTCGCCTGTTCTAGGAGGATGGAGTAATTCCATCTTTGGATTACCCTTGCCAAAAATAAAACACAGTGGAAAGAATCATTGGATTCTGTAGGGAATATTGCACTGTTTGGATACCTCTGGTGGGTCAAGACAATATAGCCTGCATAAAAGCAGGAACATATTTTCAACACAGAGAGGTAAACCCATGACCATGATCCAAGTGGTTTAACTTCAGCTACTGTCATGAGGGCCTGTTGGAGTTGATGTTTGGGAGGAGAGAAGTGTGGTGTGGCTTATGCCTCCTCACCACTCCTTGAGGGAATGAAGGGATGGGAAGTACATTTCTGAGCTCTATGTGCTATAATCTGGTGGCAGAGGTGAAAGATAATGTAAAAATGTTGTCTACAAGGTGGCTCAGAGACAAAATTTCACTATATATATATATATATATATATATATATATATATATATATATACACACACACACACACACACACACACACAAACACACACACACACACACACACACACACACACACACACACACACACATATATATATATATATATATATATATATATATATACACACATATATATATATATATATATATATATATATATAGAGAGAGAGAGGCATGAATGTAAGTTGCAAGGCCCATGCAACCTCTAAGATTTTACAGGTATGAGCTGGAGATTGACAGTGATGTTTCCCACAACTTGATTTCACTCAGAGGATAGCAAGGGAGATAATGACTGTACTGAACTTGTGGTCATTAAACTCAGTAAAATAGGAGGAGGGGGGATGATGTCTACAGCTCTAGGAAGATAAATACTATCAGCTAGAGCTTTGGCTGTTCCCAGCCTTCACTCCCCCTCACCACATGGCATTTTGTATTGGACGAGCAGTCAGCCATTTTGTCTCGTTTTTTATTTTGTTATTTTTGGAAACTAACACTCTCTTGAGGCTAAAATCAAACAACGCTTTTGGACTTTGTTTTGTATTCAGGGAAGTGCATTTAGACAATTATCACTTATCCTACCTTTTACATCAGTTTTATGCATTTCCTCTTTTGGATCTGATTGTGTTTTATTTAATTTTAAGTTACATCTATTAACTGAAGGCATTTTACCTTTGCACTGCTTTTTCAAGTGGATTCTGTTGTTTGTGTACATATTTAACTCAGTTTTGAGGCAGTTCTTCATTTTCTGCATTTTTATGTTTACATTGTCATTTTTTTCTATGCTTTTAAGTGGCTTAATCAGCATAGTTGCATCTAAATGCTGTGCTTTAATAACTTTTCAGATATAGAAGAGACAGCTAGTTGTGGCCAGCTGTGTGAGTTATCTTGAGGTTGTGGTCATTATATACAGTCATAGTTTGGAAGGATTTCTACAGTTCTGGGGAGATAAATACTATTCGCTTGAGTTTAGAACAGCCAGCCAGTTTTGACCAGCTGTGTGAGTTACCTAGAGCTTGTCGTCATGACATTCAGTAAGACTGTAGGAGGGTTTCTAAAATTCTGTGAAGATAAACACTATTTGCTAGAAGTTTAGCTGTTTCCAGCCTACATTTCCCTCCCAGTATTTTATAACTCACAAAAAGTCAGCCATTATTGACTCTTTGGGAGCTGCAACTCTTCTGAAGCTAAAATCAATGCATTTTGACTCCATTTTGCATTCCAAGAAGCATGTTTAGACTACTGTACTTATCTTACCATTTAAATTAGTTTTGCTTATTTTTTCTTTTGCATTTGACAGTGCTTTCTTTAGTCTGAATTAACAGCTATTAATTGAAGGCATTTTAATGTTGCATTGCTTTTTCAAGTGGGCTTTGTTCTGTACCCAGGTATTTAATTCAGTTTTGACTGGGTTCTCACATTTTTTTGGATTGCATTGTTATTTTTTCTGTGCTGTTAAGTGGATTAATCAGCACTTCTGCATCTAATGTGCTGTGCTTTAGTCATTTTTCAGACTTAGAACAAACAGAGAGTTTGGCCAGTTGTGTAAGTTATCTAGAGCTTTTGGTTATTAAATACATCAAGAGCGGGAAAAGATGTCTACAGCTCTGAGAAGATAACACAACTGGCTAGAGCATTAGCTGTTTCCAGCCCTTATTTTCTAGTTGGGTAGGTGAGGGTTTCAGCCCTGAAAGATGATTAGGGTAGTCTCCAGTAGTCTTCTAACATCAGGTGTAGAGACTGATGGCTGATGAGATGCACCATCAATTGCATGTCCACCTCAGCAATGTGGAGTGCCTTCTGGTATGAATAATGCAGCCACACAACCAGCAGGCCCCAGCAATCAAGCCACCAAAGGATAATCCAGTCCATAACATTATCTACTCAGGTCCAAATGGAGAGATGATAAATCAGCAAGCAAAGGAGATTATTGTTGGAACTGAATTCATCCTCAAGTCTTAGTGAGTACCTTCATGAGGTGGACCAGTTTTTTCACAAAACTTCACCAAGATGACACTGATATATACACGTTATTTTATATAGCATATATCATGGACAGTAGTAGGTTAAAGAATGAAAAAAGATAGCTGGGTGCACAAGACCCAGAATAAAAAAGTGCCCAACCCTGGTAGGTGCACTGGTGCCAAGAATGGAAAATATGACTGTGTAGAATCCTCAAGACATAGAAACATCCCTACAATAGGGCCAGGTCAGGCCCAAGGGGATGATCCTTTGTTGTAAAGGAAGTACTAGTCTACAAAAATCACAAAAATTGATAGGCCAGAAAAGAGCCATAAAGACAGCATAGTTGACTATTGAGGATAAGAAAGAAATTAAGTATTGTTCCTATTATGTAAAAAGCCCAGCATTTCCAGACAGAAGATACATAAAAAGATTAAGAGAGAAATTAGAGGAAAGAAAAAATAGTTGCACAAGAAAAACAGTCAGAAGCTTCAAATAAAATGTGTGTTTATTCATACAATAGATATGTGAACACATTATATACACTAAGAAACCTTGGGTCATTTGGAAAAAGAAGTGTCTGCTGAGGTGTGAAAATATAAAAAACAAAATCTAGAGAGTTTTGAAATATAGACAAAGGTATCCAAATATGAAAAATGTCACAATACAAAAAAATAAGATCACAAAGAGGGAATATAGAATAGAAGATTAGTAAAGCAGAAGTTAAAGTATGGAATACCTATTAAGTGAAGGATTTAGTGTAGAAAGTCTAACACAGGTTATATCACAGCATGATGGAACAATGAGTCCCCAAGTAAGGAGAAACAGGAAGAGCAAGAGACACCTGAAGGCAAATTATGGACATAGGAAAGAGAAAGAGATTTAATATCATGCAATATTTATGCAAAGGAGAAAGCAAAACTAATCATAGGTTCATAGGTTCATAGGTTCATACTAGGCTATCTGCCCAAGGGCATTTATAAGCCTAGCCCATAGTTATGTGGCTTTTGCCACCCCTTTAGTTTGAATAAAAACTATGCCTATCATTTTTCTGTGCCTCTGTCAAGCAGTGACACTGAAGTAATCCCTGGGGTATATCTGCGATCTCCCATCCATTGGTCAAGATTCCTCTTGAACAAGGCCAGCAAGGTGCTCTGCCTCACATGTACCGGGATTTTGTTCCACAGCATAGAGAGTCTCTGGGTGATGAATCTGTCCCTCCAGCATGTTCTATTTATAACCGTGTCAAGGTTTAAGTCTCCGCCCTTGTGGTTCTGAGGGATCTAGATTTTTGAGGTGAAGCATATTCATCAAATCTGGGTTTGACATGGCCTTATATGTCAGGCACAGGTCACCTCTGAGCAAGCGGTATGAGACTGAATAGAGCTGGAGTTCTTTCAGTCGGGCAGCATAAGACATATTTTGATTCCCTTTATCCTTTTGGTGAGGAACTTTGGGGCCTTTCAAGCTGCATCAGGTGTCTGGTCAGATACATTCGAGCGGGCATTGTACTCAATCATAGGTCTAATGAGTGATGAGTACAGGGGCGATGACCTCCCTTGATCTAGATGTGAATCCCTTCATGATCAGGTGAAGCGATATCGAAGGTTTTCCTAACTACTTTAGCAACATGAGTGTCAAGCGAAAGGCTACTGTCAACTTGGGTCCCCAGATCCCTGATGACTTTTCTGTACTCAGTGGATTGCCACCTATATGGTAGCTAGGGGTAACCTTGTTTTTCGAAGGTATGACTATGCATTTTTTGGCGTTTAACTTCAGGCCATGGCTCTGGCACCAGTTATCTGTTTCTGTGAGGCCCTTCTGGAGGATATCTGTGTCAGATGTGTTTTCAACTATGGCCTTGGTTGCAGTCATCTGCAAACTTTGTCAACCATAACCCTCCTGTGTTTGCTTGTACTTCAGAAAAGTAGATGCCGAACAAGAGTGGACCCAGGACTGAGCCCTGTGGGACACCACTTGTGACAGGCTTTGAGTCTGACATGGCTCCAGCAACTCTGACCCTGTGGGTTCTGTCGGTTAGCCAGTTTGCAACCCATCTTGTGATGTATGGGTTTTACAATCAAGCTGATGAGATATTCGATGATGCCTGAGTGGGGTATTGTGTGAAGGCCTTTGCCAGGTCGAGGTAGGCTGTATGGACTGCCTTTCCCTCATTAATGGCCTTGGTGACTGTCTCGAAAAAGTCAACCAAGTTTAAGAGGCAGGATCTGCCTTTGACAAAGCCAAACTGGGTTGGATCCAAAGTCTGCAAGTTCCCTATGTCTTTATTTATGAGTTCCATTATGATCCTCTCCATGGCTTTGCAGATAAGGCTTGTCAAGCTAATGGTGGTAATTTCAGGGTCTGTGGAGGCACTGCCCTTATGAAGTGGGACCACAGTCGCCGTGCCACTCCTTGGAGTGCATTATCCTGAGGTGAGGCTAAGATTAAACAGCTGTCCTAACTGTGGGTTTAATTCCTCGTTGAGTTCATGAAGCACACAGCCGGGGACACCATCGGTCCCATGGATGCTGTGTTTTGCCTTAGTGAGGGCAGTTCTCACCTGGGCGTTGGAGATGTTTGGGGGCTACAATCCTCTGGAATAGATATCTCTCCTTTTGGGGGAGGGAGAAGTTTGCACTGAACCTGTCAGCCAGTATGTTAGCAATGTGTGTAGGTTCAGTAATTTTCACATCGTTTTGAACTAATTCTGAGCATATCTGGGAGTTTCCTCCTAGGTTTCTAACATAGCTAAAGAAGGCCTTATGATTGTCTTTAGAGTCCTTGGCGATTTTTCTCTCAAAATTTGCCTTGGATGATTTTATGAAACTCTTAGTTTTTACTTATAATGATCAAAGGTGTCTTACCTTTCAAAGTTTTGCTCTATCTTGTAGTAGCTTCCTCCTTTTATTTGTAGAGCTTGTTTATGGCTGGGGTCCACCAGACTGGATGCTTGCCTTTGGTACAGAGAGTCTTAGTTTTGTTTGGGATTGCCTGATCCATGCAGTCCTGTAGGTGCTGGTAGAAGGCATTTGTAAGTGATTCAGCGGTTTGAGTAATGTTTACCACTGGCTCAGGGGCCTTAAAGGAGACCACACTAGTTTTTGAAGTGTGAAATCGGCTTTTGAGAAGTTTTTCACTGTGGTCTTTTTGTTTCAGGTGGGGGCGGGATGAGGACCTCCAGCGAGATTAGTTCATGATCTGATCTCACCAGTGAGGGGTATACTTCGGTGTTGAACATTGTGATCCCATGTTCGTGATGATGAGATCAAGTATGTTTTCACCTCTTGTGAGGGATGGTGACTAGTTGTTCCATGGTATTTGAGTTTATGAACTCCAGGAATCTTTGGGTTAGAGTGTTCGGGCTTGAGTAGTGTTCCCAGTCTATATTAGGGTGGTTGAAGTCACCTAGTATGATGGTGTTTGGAGATACATTTATCCCCTCCAATGTTTTCAGGAAGGCCATGTGAGGTTCCTGAGTTTGAGAGGGTGGCCTGTAACATGCTACAAATTGCAGAGCAGTCTTGCCTATGGTTAATTGCACCTGGATGGTCTCCGATGCATTGTCGCGTTGCCACCAACCTTGAGGTGTGGGTGTCCTTTATGAATATGGACACCCCGTCCTTCTTGGTGTTGTCAGTTTTGGGGCGGAGCATGATATGAGGTGAAACCTGTTAGTGCTGGGGTGCTCTCAGGAGCCTTGAACCAGGTTTCTGTCACAGCACAGACATCGATGTTCTCCATATTGAGAAGGGCCTCGAGTGCGTGCATCTTGAGATTGAGACTTCTGGCATTGAGCAGCATTACCCTTAGTTTTTTTCCTTTTTGGTGTTCTAGGGTGGTAGGTTTAGAATTTGAGCCTTGCCTAAAAAGGCACTATGGGGTGGCAAGAGCCTTTGCCAATATCCGGAAGCCCAGGGCTGACAGGTGCAAGCCGTCCCTTGAAAGCAGCGTGGCTTGTCCAGCATGTCATCCCAGGCAGACAGACATTGGATCCCCTTTGAATGACACCAGAATTTAAGCCAATTATTAAAGCTGATCATCTTATCACTGTATTGTGGCATCATTCTAGGTGAAGGTAGGATACTGATCAAGGTCAGGGTCATACCTGCCTGGGCTACATAATCAGAGAGCTCCTCGATGTCCCTTTTCATGTAGTCCAAGGAGGTATGTCTCAGGTCGTTGACACCAAGCGTGGACAATGACTGAGTCGTACTTGTACCTGCTGTTGAGAGACCTGAGTGCTAGCGTTATGTGGCGGATTCTAAGCCCGACAGGCAGCTTACTGTGACCTTCTCCTTACTCAGTCTGGTGGCGAGGCGTCAGTGTGTCTGACTATGGAAACACCAATGACAAGTGTGTCTGGCATTTTGTTTGGCCTTAAGGGCTGTGACTGTTTGACACTCTGACTGTGTGGTCTATGTGTTGCATCTGTTGCCTCGTGAGGTGGTAGTTGTTTGGAGTGTCTGCTTTGGTGGCCTCTGCTGTTTTGGTAAATTTTTGATCAGAGCCTCGAGTATGTCTTTGTGTGAGTATGTGTATGATTTGAAGTTTTGATGGTACCATGTGTGACTGGGTATTGTGTGTGGTTACCTTCTCCTCCTGTCTGGTCTTGCCAGTCCTATGTTGAAGAGCTCAGCCTCCAGTTTGGCATTATAGTTGCATCTCTCGCATGTATTTGTGTTTTGTGGGAGAAGGAGAGGATTGTCTGTGTACATGAGGCAATTGTAACATTGCCTCCAATATTCCCAGGTTCACCAGTTGAGCTGGAGAGGACACTAGCAACTGATCCCTCGACATACTAGAAGTAGTAGATAAAGAACTTTCAAAGGACTCCGGGGGAAGTGGGTTTTAGGCTGGTGGGGTACTATCTATAATAAGAGTGCTTTATCAAGGTGCAAGTACTGTAGGAGTAAGTGCTAGGCTTTACAGATAGAGAATAGTCTACTTGGGAATCAAGTAGAGATGAACTTTTCAGTTATAGGATATGCTGGTTAGATCAGCAGTACAGTTTAGCGTGTTTTATAGCAGTCAATAGCAATCAATATAAAAAGAACAGCACCAAAGATATTTGAAGAGAAATACAGGCAAAGGCATCCATATATGGAAAATTTTACAATACAAAAAATAAGAAAACAAAGAGAAAAAGTAGAAAAGAGAATTTAGTAATTGAGAAGTTAAAAAAATAGAAACTAAGGTTTTGGATTACCTTTGAAGTAAAGAACGTGGTGCAGAAAAATATCATTTTGATAACATTACAGAAATGGACCCCCAAATTAAGGAAAACCCAGTGGAGCAGGAAACATCTGATAAGTTGCCATATGAAGATACTTTGGAGCCTTCCATAGGAAACAAGTATAAAAGTTCAGTTGGAGTTGCACAGCAAGGAAAGAATCAGGAAACTGTGGCAACTCTGACGCAGTCAGTATTGTGGAGGTATAGGCCGGTGAGTTCCCATATGAAAGAGCAATGGATGACACAGGATGAAACTGAAGAGAATGTGGCACAGGAAGATGCTCTGGAACTTTCTGTGGAATGCCTGCAGAAAATGGAGAACAAAGAATGTGCCTACAGTTTAGAAGAAAATGATCTAAGAGAAGAGTTACTTGATTTAATAGTGATGGACAGACATATTAAGATCAATAAAAGAAATAGACTACAGAAAGTCAATAAAACCCAAAAAGTTAGAAGGTTGATAAACAAATGAACACAGTATTTAGAACTGAACATAGCGATACATGCGATATAACAGTAAATAGGATATTTTACTGTGCAGCTAAATTAATAAGAGATGAAGTCTTACCACAGAAACACAAGGCCATAAGGGAAAGGAAGGGGAGAAATCAAATGCCACCATGGAAGTATTGAATAGAGAAAACTATAAAGCAAGTAAGACAAGAGGTGTCACTGTTAGAAGAGTATAGAAGAGGGAACAGATCAACAAAAATATTCAGAAAGACTGACGTGGTAAAACTAATGCACAGTATCAGAATAGATCAGGTTCTGTCATACACTATCACAAATAATAAAATAAAAATATCAGCACAGGCAGAAAAACTTAGAAGATATGCAGATAAATATAATGAAAAAGTACAAAATAAGCAATTTATAGAAAATTGGGAAATAAGGCAAAAGAAATTGAACCACCACCAAAAAAGAATAGATACTTTTTGGAGAAATATGATAATATCTATGATCCTGTGGAACATAACAAAGATGTTAAATAAATAGAAGAAGTAAAAGAAAGAATAAGAAGTTCAAATATACAGGATATGAAATGGGATGAAGTAATGGCCAGAGAGACTAAAACAAAGTTAAGAAAAGCTCCTAAATGGAAAATCCCAGGCCCAGATGCAGTAAAAGTATTAATATTTTACATGAAGATTTTGCCATGAGTCTGAACTATTTGTATGTGCACCTCGAACAGACACCAACCTGGTTAACAACAGGAAAAACAATGCTCCTACTTAAGACTGAATATGCAAGCTACCTTAAAAACTATAGACCAATAACTTGCTTTCCACCAACCTATAAACTATACACTGGAACTGATGTTGACAGAGTTTATAGTCATTTATAAGAAAACTCAATCATGGCAATAGAAAAATAGAGTAAAAAAAGTAAGTCATGTGGATCAAAGGATCATTTGTTGTTAAATAAGGTCATAATGGAGAATTGTAAAAAGGGGAAGAATCTAAGTATAGCATGGACAGAGTACTTAAAAATGTGTAAGATACACCCTACTCTGACTGATTATATTATAGTGACCATGAAACCGTGGCAAACCACTTTCCAGTTAAACCATGATAAAAGACAAATTATTATTCCAGGGATAAAAATCCAAAGGCGAATATTCCAAGGTGACTCGTTGTCATCACTGCTTTTTTGTCATGCCCTTAGCCCATTGAGCTATCTACTTAACAGATTATGTCATGGCTATAATTTGGCTTCCAGAAAACAGCAAACTGTAAAGACGTCTTCTCATCTTCTTTTTGTGGATGATTTAAAACTGTATAGTTAATCTAATAAGGAGCTGAAAGCACAACTGCAAGTGGTCAAACCTTTTTCCAGATGATATAAGAATGTCATTTGGTCTTGATAAATGTGCAAAAGCAACCTTTAAAGCAGGAAAGCTGCAGCACCAAGAAAACATCAGATGGGACAGGAATGTGATATTAAAGAACTTGAACAAGAGAGAGTGTATAAATATTTGGGAATTGATGAAGGATCAGCAATAAAACATAAACAAATGCAAATAAAACTTAGTAAGGAATATTTTAGAAGATTTAAATTAATACTGAGAACAGCATTGACATATAGGAACAAAGTCCAATTTGCTCTTCCTGTCCTAACTTACAGTTTTGAAGTGATTGACTAGCCCCAAAAGGTGTTGGATAAGTTGAACAGGAAAACAAGAAGGATGCCTCATGCTCATCAAATGATTTATAAAAATCAGTGCATACCAAGACTATACATTCTCTGTTTTGAAGGAGGAGGATTGGGCCTCCTCAAAATTGATTACATGTATAGATCTGTAATCATAGGGCTGCATACATATCTGCTGACCTCACAAGACTAAAATGTGTTGAAAGTTTTAAAACATGAGGAGAATAAGACCAAAATGACTTCCCTGCTTAGTTTAGCAGAAGCATATTGGTGTCAAACGGGAATGGAAATCAAACCAAAAGTAGATAAAACTCAGACGGCAACTGAATGTGCCAAAAAAAAACAAAGAAATAATATAAGGAGCAGGACCAGATGAGAAGGCAAGAAATGTGGAAAATGCATAAATATAGTTGTAAGTACAGAAAAAACAGCCTCATGTTGATCAAGATTGAACGCAGGAATGGTTAAGGAGAGGTGAATCTAAACCAAAAGATGAAAGGTTAATATTGGCAGCCAAAGATAGTGGATTACATACACATTGGGCAGGATTCACGAAGCCTCCGTGTAAGAGTTACAAGGCTTACACGGAGGCTGCAGTTAAACGGTGTGACGTCAGCATGCCATACATATGCATGAGGGCATGCTGAATCACACCTAAGGCTAACACGGTCCGTGTAAGACAGTAGGGGGCGTGTCCGTAGGGCGAGCCCTGCAAATGGACACGCCCTCAGAAGAGTAAAAGTCCCGAAAGTAAACCCCCACGACAGAGTCCGTGTAAATGTGAATAAACACAACACATCACATGCCCCCACAGACTATGAACATAAAATGTATAAATGAACATCTTATATTTTTTTTATAAGTAGTAAAGATGTTTGCCCGTGAGTGTGTTCATTTGCGCGGGCATGCCCGGCACTTAGCCACAGTTAGCAGTCAGTGGAAAAGCATATAAGAACTAAATATGCAAAGTAAGCGAAGAAGCAATAGCATAGCGGTAGAGACGTTGGCTGAAGAGGAGGCAGTCATGGTTCGAGCCCCCACAACATCAATTTTTATTTTTAGTGAAATAAGCACGAAACAATATCCTGACATATATGTACATATATAAAATTATATTTTATGTAAAATGTAATGAAATGGGCCATGTATTTTGAAGAAATGTGAGATAATAAAAAATGTGCCTATAGCTGAGCTACAGTCTAACAAGTTGAGGATATCTGCCTGTAGGTGAGCAGTGTTTTAACAGGATTAAAATGAGTGCCCATAGGTGAGCAGTGGTTTAACAGGTGTAAAATGAGTGCCTGGGGTTGAGCAGCATTTTAACATGCTGAAACTGTGTGCCCGTAGCTGAGATGAGCATAATATGCGTGCTGACAGCCAAACAGCATGTAAGCCAGCATGATCCGTTTGCGCAGAGCTGCGCACCGCGCCAACAAGCTAACCGACGGGCAACGTTGAGCAAGCTGTATCAAAACTGCCTTTACACAGACACACCTCCTAGCCTGTGTAGACAGTCATAAAATATACAAAGCGATGGCTAGACTCGAACCCAGGATTCCATGCACCATAGTCAAAGTACTGAACCACTAAGCCATGACAGTTGAACTTAGAAATGCAGTAATAGCATATATATAGGAATTAATAGAAAGAGGAGCATGACAAAGCAGGTTTTGTGAAGCTGATACAATTCCAAAATGGCCAATCACAGATAAGTGTGGGAAAAACGGCATATATAAGCCCCATAGGCGGGAATACACAGCATAACCCGATTGGAACCGACTTGCAGCCAGGATGGCAGGTGTAGGAGAGGGGTAGTTGCTTCGAGCACAGAGGTGGGGCGTTTAGGAGTCAAATATGGTTTGGCTCCTCGTCCATGAACATGAGGCCCAACTCATGCAGGGCCAGGTCCTGTGGGAGCATATAGGGCTGAGGCGTGGGACGGTTGGCACATGATCTCACCAGTGCCACAGGAATACCAAGGACTGGTGAACAGGTCTGTCACCACCATGTGGACCTGAAGAGACGGAAGCAGAACCAACTGAACCGTAGGATCCAGGAGGCCCGGCAAATGCCCAACGCCCCACTACTGAGTAAGTTACATGTAATTATTTATGTAAGAAATTAACCTAGCTGATATTATGGAGATGTGTATTCCAATATTACTTAATTTATATTACAGCTGCAGGTGTCCGGTCCATGAACCGTTGAGCCTATGCCGATAGGCTGTCTTGGA
>NW_025051078.1:0-13606 GCF_019279795.1 Protopterus annectens | reverse complement strand
GATTAGGTATGTGTTGAGGACACTTTTACTGTTGAGTACCGTACGGCACTTTAATAATGCAGGGGGTGAGGTACAGTATCTGAAACACCCCCCTGCATAACATTCACTTCCCATTCATCTTTTGAGTGTCTGAGGACACTTTCTTTATTGTAAAGTGCCATATGGCACTTTGACAGTGTAGGGAGCATGTTACAGATATGAAAGCACTACTGTAACACGCCCCCTGCACTGATTTAGCTTTCATGTACATGGCTACATCTCAGTAGCACACCTTCATTAATAGCAAGGCACGCTGCCGAGAGGGAGATGCAGACAGAGACACAATTCACTGTCTGTAGGAATAATGCTATTCCTACATGGAGTTTATTATATTTGGGGTAATGACTTGGAAATAAAAGAGAATATAGTTTTGGCATTCCTCTTTGTGAAATGTAACATTACCTGTCACTGTATAACTATGGGAAGAATCTAACAGGGAGAAAGACTGAATCAACAGAAAAAATGGGATTCTGATGTTACTATAAGAACAAGTGTGAGCAATAAGAGTAAGAAACTCTCACTTGATTATGGACTTTTCAGATATGAGAATATAAAACACTGATCAAAGAAACTTATTCAGGAAGGGCAGAGAAAAGAACAGCAGAAGAGGAAAAGAATCCACCACATAAAATAGCTGTTGGTCAAGTGACAGATAAGACAATTAAACTATTTGAGATAAACAAACCATTTCTATATACCTGAAAAAATATTAAATTGTTAAGGATATTAAGCTGTAGATTAAAATAAAAAAAAGAATCTTCTCAGTCATACTCTACATATTTATATATCATTATCTTGATAAATACCTTAACTTTTTTCATCACCATCAAGGTATTACTCAAGTTTTCTTTTCCCTTCACTAAAATATGTTTATTATACCCCCTCAGTTATGCTTAAATAATACTATAAGGCTAAATGGCTTCAGGTACTTGGTTTCCTGTGTAAAATGGTTAATGTGAGACTTGGCACCAGCTTAACACAACAAACAGTTATACTCTATACACTTCTTGTTTTTTTTTTTCTTCAACTATTAAACAATATGTAAGAGGAAAAATCCAAGCATGCCATCATCAAAGCCATGGGAAGATCCCAGAAATTATTCAAAATTTCATGTGAGTTGCAAAGATGACTATCTCACTCTAATAGTTACCTGGTGAAAAATCTGTCTTGGAAGATTTATAGATAGTATTTTCATTCTCAGTAACATTGAGAAGGTTTTGCTTCCACCAATGATTTTTTATTTCAGCTAAGTTAAAGGCCCATGACAGAATATTTTATGTAAATATTTTGTTTAACTCAAAAGGGATTACAGATCCATGTTATATATAAATTCTGCAGTCAGACAATTTTACAATTATAAAGCAGTTCATAGGTTCATAGGTAGGTACTAGGCTATCAGCCCAAGGGCCTAAGTAAACCTAGCCAACAAGGTTCCCTGGCTTACGCCACCCAAGAAAGTTAATTTGTGTGCCCCTGTCAAGCAGAGCCACAGAAGTGATTCCTGAGGTGTATTTCCTATTTCCCATCCACACATCAAGATTTTTCTTGAATAGTGCTAATGAGGAACTTTGCTTGACATAAATGGGAAGTTTGTCCCAGAGTATAGGAAGTCTCTGGGACAAGAATCTATCCCTCCAGCATGTCCTATTTATTGTGGTGACAAGGTTTAAGTCCCTAGAGCATTTAGCTTGGAGGGATTGGGATTTCTTTAGGTGTAGCATGTCCAACAGCTCTGGGTTTAGCATAGCTTTATATGTTAGGCAGCGATCACCTCAGAGTAGACGATATGCTACAGAGTAAAGCTGGAGATTTTTGAGATGGTCAGTGTGGGGCATCTGTTTGAGGCCAGTAATCCTCTTTGTGAGATACTTCTGTGGCATTTCCAGCTGCTGCAGATGTCTTGTGAGGTACATTCCAAAAGGGGCGTTGTACTCTATAATGGGTCTAATGAGTTTTGAGTAGAGGGGAACGATTACTTCTTTTGTCTTGGAGGAGAACCCTTTTGTGATGAGGTGTGCCACATAGATGGATTTCCTGACTACTGTGGTGATGTGATTATCAAAGGAGAGACTACTGTCCACCTGGGTCCCAAGGTCTCTTATCACACATTCAGTTTTAAATAGACTGTAGTTTATGTGGTGGTTCATGGGTACAGAGTTTTTAGCAAAGGGGATGACAATGCATTTTTTGGCATTGAGCTTGAGGCCATGCCTCTGACACAAGGCATCTGTCTCACTGAGGCCCTTCCGTAGGATGTTCACATCATTTGGGGACTCCACTATGGTTCCTAGTTTGCAGTCATCTGTGAACTTCATCAGCCAGAGGCCTTCTGTGTTACCTTGTACTTCAGAGAAATAGATAGCAAACAGGAAAGGTCCCAGGACTGAATCCTGTGGTACTCCACTTGTTAATGGTTTGAAGTCAGATTTGGAGTCTGCAACTTTTACAGTTTGGGTTCTGTCAGTGAGCCAGTTGGCACCCCATCTTGTGATGTAGGGATTTATACCTAGTTTAGGATGTTTAGCTATAATTCCAGAATGGGGGATGGTATCGAAAGCCTTGGCGAGGACAAGACAGGCTATGTAATCCACCTTATCCTCTTCTATGGCTTTGGTGACTGCCTCAAAGAAGTCAATCAGGTTCAGAAGGCATGATCTGCCTTTCACAAACCTGAACTGGGTGGGGACTAGAGTTTGGAGGTTACCAATGTCTTTGTTTATGAGTTCCATGATGATAAGTTCCATGACTTTGCAGACCAGGCTCATCAGGCTACTAGGGCGATAGTGCCCCGGTTCAGTGGTGGCTCCCGCTTTGTGGAGTGAGATAACTGATGCTGTGTGCATTTCAATGGGCACAAAGCCTGATGTGAGACTATGATTGAACATGGTATTTAGGTGGGGAGCCAGTTCGTTCTGAAGTTCATGTAAAACGCAGCCTGGGATTTTGTCCGGTCCCATGGATGCTGTGTTTTTGCTTTTAGAGATTGCAGCTTTTACCTGCATAGATGTGATTACAGGGACTCTGCATTCTTCCTGTATAGATATAGGTCCTTTAGGAGGTGTGAGAGGGGTAAAGTTAGCAGTGAACCTATTTTCCAGGATGTTGGCAATATCAGTTGCTTCTGTAATTTTCATACCGTTGTGCTGTAACTCAGAGCAGATCTGGGTGTTGCCATTGAAATTCTTGACATAGCTATAGAATGCTTTGTGGTTGCCTTTAGAATCAGTGGTGATTTTGTTTTCATAGCTAGCTTTGGAGGATCTTATAAGGGATCTCATCTTCTTACTGAGGCTGACCAGGGAGCTCCTCCACTCATGGGATTTTACTCTCTTTTGCAACAGTTTCTTCCTTCTGTTGTAGAGTTTGTTTATGGCAGGGGACCACCAGACTGGCTTCCTATTTTTGGAGGATAGCATCTTGGTTTTGTTTGGGATAGCATGATCCATGTACTCATGTAAGTACTTATAGAGTGCATTTGTGTAGGATTCAGCAGTCATAACTGTATTGTTCATCTGCATGGGTGTCATGAAGTTTGCCACTTCTGTCTTAAGAAGCATGAAGTTGGCTTTGGAGAAATTTTTTACCATGGTTTCCTTAATGGTGGGTGGGATGTGGATATCTAGGGTGATTAGCTTATGGTCAGATCTGACCAATGAGGAATTGATTTCAGGTGTGGAAAACTGGTCACTCATGTTGGTAATGACTAGGTCTAGGATATTGTTGCCCCTGATGAGGGTGTGGATAAGTTGATCCAGGACATTGGAATTTATGAATTCCAGAAAGCGTTGAGCGAAGGAGTTGGTACATGAGTAGTTTTCCCAGTTAATGGTGGGGTAGTTGAACCCTAATATTTTCCAGTATATCAAGAAGAGAGGAGTGGGAATCCTGCGGCATGGTGGGGGATCTGTAGCAAGCTACAATTTGGATTGCAGCTTTGTCCAAAGTTAGTTGCACTTGGATAACCTCGGATGCATTATGCTGCTCAACTAGCCTGGAGGCGTGGATATCCTTAATGAATATGGATACACCTCGGCCTTTGGTGTTCTGGTCCAGGTTAGATGGCCAAAAAGTGTGGTATGAGTTATAGCCTGGTAATGCAGAGGTGCTCTCTAGAGCCTTGAACCAGGTCTCAGTCACTGCACAGATATCAATGTTCTCCATTTTAAGGAGTGCCTCAAGTGAGTGCATTTTGAGATTTAGACTTCTAGCATTGAATAGCATTACCCTCACTTTTTGCTTGCCTGTTCCTGTTATGGTGGTGAATGTGTAATTTGAACCTTGCCTAAAAAAGGCACTATAGGGGCGGCAACACCCTTAGCCAGTATCCAGAATCCCAGGGGTGACAGGTGCAAGCCATCTCTGGCAAATCATCATGGTCTGTCAACCATGTCATCCCAGGCAGACAGATACTGGATCCTCTTAGAATTACACCTGAAGCTTAGCAAATTGGTGAAGTCAATAATTTTGTCCTTGTACTGCGGTATCATTCTGGGCAATGGGAGGATGCTACTCAGGGCTAGAGTCATACCTGCCTGGGCTACAAGATTGGAGAGCTCTTCCATGTCTCTTTTCATGTAGTCCATGGAGGTACATCTCAGATCTTTCACACCAACATGGTCAATGACAGAGTCATATTTGTACTTATTGTGGAGCAACCTGAGTGTATGGGTTATGTGGCGGATCCTGGCACCCGACAGGCAGCTGACAGTGACCTTCTCCTTGTTTAGCCTGGTGAGTGGGATGTCAGTGTGCTTGACTATAGGGTCACCTATGACTAGTGTGGTGGGTACGTTGTTTTGCCTTATGGGCTGTGGTTTATTGGCACACTGAGTCTGTGGGCTATGTGTCATTTGGGTTGTGTTGGGGGGGTGGAGGTTGCTTGCGTTTCTGCTTTGGAGGTCTCTGTTGCTTGTGCAGATTATTATTGAGAGCCTCTGCAAATGTTGTTGTGTTTCTATGTGTGGATTTTGGTGGTATAGGTTTAGTGGGACTATGTGATGAGTGTGGTGTGGAGCAAGTGTGTACATTCTCCCCTTGACTGTTAAGTTCAGTCTTTGTTGGAGAGAGCTTACCTCCAGTTTGGCTAGATAAGTGCATCTGTCACAGGTTGTAGTGTTGGGTGGTAGGAAAAGAGGGTTGTCTGTGTACATGAGGCAATTGCTACATTGCCCCAAGATTCCCAGATTCATCAGATAGACAAGAGAGAACACTGGGAGCTAACCCTTGGACATGCCTGAATAAAAAAACTACTTTCCTCTAGACAAGTGAGGAAAGTGAGTATAAGAGCTGTTTTTCTCTAAGCAAGTAAGGAAAGTAAGTACAAAAACTATTTTCCTCTAGGTAAAGAGGAAGGTTGAGTGCTGTAGTAATTTGTAGCTTATTTAGTGCCATCAAGTTCTGAACAAGTGCTGAGCATGAATAAGCAAATTCAAGTGCTAAAACTAAAAATCTGTACTTGGATTTTGTGGTAGATAGGCTACCTAGTGCTTACCATTCCCACTGATAAGCTAGAATGCTTCCCTCCAACACAGAAAGGCATTGGGGGGCTCAGAAGCTTACAAACAGTCCTGGATACATCAAATCTGGACTAGACTAGTTACAGGAAAGGTGAAAAACATGTGAAAATGCAGGCTTTTAAACCAGAAAGTTGAAAGAGATTGAATAACTGCCCAAACGGCCAATAAACTACAATTTCTGGGCTAGAACCACTCTTGTGGTAGATAGGCTACCTAGTGCTTACCATTCCCACAGATAAGCTAGAAGGCTTCCCTCCAACACAGAAAGGCTTGGGGGCTCAGAAGCTTACAAACAGTCCTGGATACAGCAAATCAGTATCTAGACTAGATTAGTTACAGGAAAGATGAGAAAGAAGTGCAAATGCGGGGCTTTTAAACCAGTAAGTTGAAAGAGATGGAAAAACTGCCAAACGGCCAATAAACTACAATTTCTGGGCCAGAAACCACTCTTGTGGTAGATAGGCTACCTAGTGCTTACCATTTCCACGGATAAGCTAGAAGGCTTCCCTCCAACACAGAAAGACTTGGTGGACTCAGAAGCCTACAAACAGTCTTGGATACAGTAAATATGTATCTGAACTAGACTAGTTACAGGAAAGGTGGGAAACAAGTGCAAATGTGGGGCTTTTAAACCAACAAGTTGAAAGAGATGGAAAAACTGCCAAACAGCTAATAAACTACAATTTCTGGGCCAGAAACCACTCTTGTTGTAGATAGGCTACCCAGTGCTTATCATTTCCACTGATAAACTAGAAGGTTTCCTTCCAACACAGAAAGGCTTGGGGGCTCAGAAGCTTACAAACAGTCTTGGATACAGTAAATCTGTATCTGGACTAGACTAGTTACAGGAAAGGTGTGAAACAAGCGCAGATGTGGGCTTTTAAACCAGCAAGTTGAAAGAGATGGAAAAACTGCCAAACGGCCAATAAACTATAATTTCTGGGCCAGAAACCACTCTTGTGGTAGATAGGCTACCTAGTGCTTATCACTCCCACTGATAAGCTAGAAGGCTTCCCTCCAACACAGAAGGCTTGGGGGAGCTCAGAAGCTTACAAACAGTCCTGAATACAGCAAATCTGTATCTGGACTATACTAGTTACAGGAACGGTGGGAAACAAGCACAAATCCAGTCTTTTAAACCAGAAAGTTGAAAGATAGAAAAACTGCCCAAACAGCCAATAAACTACAATTTCTGGGCCGGAAATCACTCTTGTGGTAGATAGGCTATCTACTGCTTACCACTCTCACTGATAAGCTGGAAGGCTTCCCTCCAATGCAGAAAGGCTTTGGGGGCTCAGAAGCTTACAAACAGTCCTGGTTACAGCAAATCTGTATCTGGACTTGACTAGTTACAGGAAAGATGGGAAACAAGTGGAAGCACAGGTTTTTAAACCAGAAAGTTGAAAGAGATTGAAAAACTGCCCAAGCAGCCAATAAACTACAAGTTCTTGGCCAGAAACCACTCTTGTGATAGAAAGGCTACCTAGTGCTTACCACTTCCATTGATAAGTTAGAAAGCTTCCTTCCAACACAGAAAAGCTTTGGAGAATCAGAACCTTACAAATAGCCCTCATTACAGCAAATGTGTATCTGGACTAAACTAGTTACAGGAAAGGCAGGAAACAAGCTTAGAATTTTTTTTTGGAAAGTGGAAAGGGAGAAAGGAGAAACAGAAGATAATTCAAAATTAAGGACCTAAGTGGCTTGCCCTTCACAAATGTTCTCACTGTATTAGGTAGAATGAGCTAGTGAGACTAGACTGGAATAGAGCTGGGATAGAGCTGAATAGATGGGACTGGTAGGAGTGTCTGAAGTCAAAATATGATCTCACTGTACTCGGTTGAGTGAGCAAATGAGATAGACCCAGGAGGAGTGTTCAAACACAAATTTACAGAAGGGGCAGGCAATTCCAAAGCCACCAAGATCAATACCAGAACAAGAACGAGAGGGCAGGTGGGAAACTAACTGCAGAGACAGAGACCACAGTATTCTATGAAACAATTGTATGTATGTAGCAGAAGTCAAACAGCTCAGATATTGAGCAGTAATAAATTCAAAGATATGTTCATAGGTTCATAGGTTCATAGGTTTATACTAGGCTATCTGCCTAAGGCATTTATAAGCCTAGCCCAAATTTTTGTGGCTTACGCCACCCCTTATATGAAAAAATACTGTGCCCATTAGTTTGTTGTGCCTCTGTCCAGCAGTGACACAGAGATGATTCCCAGGGTAAACCTACAATCTCCCATCCACAGGTCAAGATTTCTCTTGAACAGAGCCAGCGAGGTGCTCTGCCTCACATGGACCGGGATTTTATTCCACAGCATAGGGAGTCTCTGCGTGATAAATCTATCCCTCCAGCATGTCCTATTTATATCCGTGCTAAGGTTTAAGTCGCTTGCTCTAGTGGTTTTGGTGGATTTGGATTTTTTGAGGTGGAGCATGTCCATTAATTGCGGGTTGGACATGGCCTTGTATGTCAGGCACATGTCACCTCTGAGCAGATGGTATGCGATTGAATAGAGCTGGAGTTTCTTCAATCTGGCAGCATATGACAGATTTTGGAGTCCTTTATCCTTTTGGTGAGGAACTTTGGGGTCTCTCCAATTGCTGCAGATGTTGGGTGAGATACATCCCGAATGGGGCATTGTACTCGATCATTGGTCTGATAAGTGAAGAGTACAGGGAACAATGACCTCACTAGATCTGGATGTGAATCCTTCATGATCAGGTGGGCAATGTAGAAGGTCTTTCTAACCACTTTAGCAGCGTGAGTGTCAAAAGAAAGGCCACTGTCAACCTGGGTCCCCAGGTCCCTGATAACCTCTTCTGTGCTTAGTGGATTGCCACCTATATGGTAGCTTGGGGTTACCTTGTTTTTCCCGAAGGGTATGACTATACATTTTTGGTGTTTAACTTCAGGCCATGGCTCTGGCACCAGCTATCTGTTTCTGTGAGTCCCTTCTGAAGGATATCCGTGTCCGATGCACTTTCCACTATGGCACCCAGTTTGCAGTCGTCTGCAGACTTTGTCAGCCAAAGTCCTCCATGTTGGCCTGTGCTTCTGAGAAGTAGATGCTGAACAATAGGGGCCAAGGACCGAGCCCTGTGGGACACCACTTGTGACCCGGCTTGGAGTCTGACATGGCGCCAGCAACTCTAACCCTGTGGGTTCTGTCCTTAAGCCAGTTTGCAGCCCATCTTGTGACATATGGGTTTAGATTTAAGCTGGTAAGTTTTTCTACAATACCGAGTGGGGTATTGTGTCGAAAGCCTTTGCAAGGTCAAGGTAGGCTGTATGGACTGCCTTTTCCTCATCAATGGCCTTGGTGACTGTTTCGAAGAAGTCGACCAAGTTCAAAAGGCATGATCTTCCCTTGACCGAAGCCAAACTGGGTCGGGTCCAATGTCTGCAAGTCCCTATATCTTTGTTTATGAGCTCCATTATGATCCTCTCCATAGCTTTGCAGACTAGACTTGTTAAGCTTATGGGGCGGTAATTACCAGGGTCCTTAGAGGCACCGCCTTTGTGGAGTGGGACCACAGTTGCCGTCACGCCACTCCTTGGGCGTATCCTGTGGTAAGGCTGAGATTAAACAGCTGCCTTGTAATGCGGGTTTAATTCCTCATTTAGCTCGTGTAGCACACAGCCGGGGACACCATCCGGTCCCATTGATGCTGTGTTTTTAGCTTTAGAGAGCAGCTTTCACCTGCGCATTTGAGATGTCTGGGAGGCTACACTCCGCTGGGATAGTTATCTCTCCTTTAGGGGGGTAGAGGGGGGGTGAAGTCTGCATTGAACCTGTCTGCCAGTATGTTGGCTATGTCTGTGGGTTCAGTGATTTTTGTATCATTTTGGACTAATTCAGAGCATATCTGGGAGTTTCCACCCAGGTTCCTAACATAGCTGAAAAAGGCCTTATGATTGTCCTTTGAATCCATGGCAATTTTTCTCTCAAAATTGGCCTTAGTTGAGTTTATGAGTGCTCGTATTTTTTACTAATAATGATCAGGGTGACTTCCCTTTTATGGATTTTGTTCTATCATGTAATAGCTTTCTCCTCTTATTGTAAAGTTTGTTAATGGCTGGGGTCCACCAGACTGGGCGTTTGCCCTTTGTGGAAAGAGTCTTGGTTTTATTTGGGATTGCCTGATCCATGCAGTCCTGGAGGTGTTCATAGAAGGCATTTGTAAGGGCTTCTGCAGCTTGGGTTGTGGTTTCCACTGGCTCAGGGGCCTTGAAGGATACCACACCAGTCTTGAGTAGTGTGAAGTTTGCTTTAGAAGTTCTTCACTGTGGTCTTTTTGTTTGGGGTGGGGTGGGATGTGGATTTCCAGTGAGATTAGTTTATGATCAGATCTCACCAATGAGGATATACTTCCGGTGTGGAGCATTTGTCCCCATGTTTGTGATAATGAGATCTAGTATATTTTCTCCTCTCGGGAACAGTGACTAGCTGTTCCATGGCATTAATTTATGAACTCCAGGAACAATTGGGCTAGAAAGTTAGGCCTTGAGTAATGTTCCCAGTCTATATTCGGGTAGTTGAAGTCACCCACTATGATGGTGTTTGGAGATACATTTATACCCTCCAGTGTCTTCAGGAAGGCTGTGTGGGGTTCCTGAGTTTGAGAGGGTGGCCTGTAGCATGCTACAATTTGTAGAACAGTTTTGCCTATGGTTAGTTGCACCTGGATGGTTTCAAGCTTCATGCGTTGCCACCAACCTGGAGGTGTGGGTATCCTTTATGAATATGGATACACCCTCCTTTTGTGGTGTGGTCCGGGTTTTGGGGCGGGCATGATATGAGGTAAAACCTAATAGTGCCGGGTGCTCTCAGGAGCCTTGAACCAGGTTTCAGTTACAGCACAGACATCGATGTTCTCCATACTGAGGAGGGCCTCAGTGCATGCATTTTGAGATTTAGACTTCTGGCATTGAGCAGCATTACCCTCAGTTTTTCCCATTTTGTTTTCTAGGGTGGTAGGTTTAGAATTTGAGCCTTGCCTAAAAAGGAACTATGGGGTGGCAAGAGCCTTAGCCAATATCCGGAATCCAGGGTGACAGGTGCAAGCCGTCCCTTGCGAAGAAGTGTGGCTTGTCAAGCATGTCATCCCAGGCAGACAGACACTGGATCCCATTTGAATGACACCAGACATTAAGCCAATTGTTAAAGCTGATCATCTTGTCTCTATATTGTGGCATCATTCTTGGTGAAGGAAGGATACTGCTCAGGGTCAGGGTCATACCTGCCTGGGCTACATAATCAGAGAACTCCTCTATGTCTCTTTTCATGTAGTCCATGGAGGTACGTCTCAGGTCATTCACACCAGCATGGACAATGACTGTGTCATATTTGTACTTGCCGTGGAGTGACCAGTGCTTGTGTTATGTGGCGGATTCTGGCGCCCAATAGGCAGCTTACTGTGACCCTCTCCTTGTTCAGCCTGGTGAGTGGGACGTCAGTGTGTCTGACTATGGAGTCACCTATGACAAGTATGTTTGGTGTTGTATTTGGCCTTAAGGGCTGTGACTGCTTTGCACACTGCTTTTGTGGTTTATGTGTTGCTTGTGGGGTGTCTTGAGGTAGCAGTTGTTTGGGTGTCTGCTTTGGAGGCCTCTGCTGTTTAGGTAAATTTTTACTCAGAGCCTCAGAGTATGTCTTTGTGTGTTTATGTGTTTGATTCAGTGTTGTGATAGCATTATGTGAGGCTGGTTTTGTGGTGTGTAGTTGCCTTCTCCTCCTGTCTGGTATTGCCAGTCCTGAGTTGAGAGAGCTCAGCCTCCAGTTTGGCTAAATAGCTGCATCTCTCGCAAGTATTTGTGTTATGTGGGAGGAGGAGAGGGTTGTCTGTGTACGAGGCAGTTATAACATTGCCTCAAGATTCCGAGATTCACCAGCTGGACCGGAGAGGACATTGACAACTGACCTTTGGACATGCTAAAATAATATTGGGAATTCCTTAATAATTGAAAACAAGGGCCAGTGGGGAGTGAGGGTGTAGTGCTTTTAATTTTTAGTGCTGTCTTATATAATTGCTTTAGTGAGCAAGTGCCAGGTAACAGAGTGCAATGTGTTACAAGTAACTAAATGCAAAAACGACAAACAGTAACTTTCTTTCAAGTGAAACAAGGAACTAGTACAGTAAGCAATGCAGATATCACTAGTGATCCACAGACAGGCTGAGAAGCCGCATATTAGGTGGAATTAGCTTCCAGGGAAATAACAAGCAAACAAACAACAAACATATAAACAAAGCTAGATTCAGCAGGCCTGGATCTAGTCTATGCTAGAGCAAACAAGGTGTACCAATTTCAGTAAGATACAGTTCAAATATTCAGGCACTATAAACCTTTAACCAGAAATTCCCAGCTCAGAAGGGCAGAGTCCAGCCTCTTCTCCCACAAGAGTGCAGATCACGAACCTTCTTAATGTAAAATAACTGGCCTGAAGCCCAAGTGCCTAAACCAGAACTAATACACTTGGACACTGGGCTCTCAATCAGCAGTTCCCAACTTAGAAGGATGAAAGCTACCTGTCCTGCCACCACAGTGCTTGCCACAAACCTTCCTAATGTAAAACGACTGGTCTGAAGCCCAAGTGCTTAATTCAAAATACTTAGAATGATAGCTACACTTTAATCAAGTTATTACCAAGCAGTAATAAATACAATTGAATACTTTAGAGAATGCCTGGATTAGTGCTCAAGTTAAACAAACAAAGCTAGATCCAGCAGGCCCGAATCCAGTCTATGCCACAGCAAACAAGGTGCACCAAATTCAGTAAGAAGCAGTTCAGATATGCATGCACTATAAGCCTTTAACCAGAAATTCCCAGCTCAGAAGGGCAGAGTCCAGCCTCTCCTCCCACAAGAGTGCAGACCACGAACCCTCTTAATGTAAAATAACTGGCCTGAAAGCCCAAGTGCTTAAACCAGAATTAATACACTTTTAGAATAACAGACACTGAGCCCTCAATCAGCAGTTCCCAACCTAGAAGGATGTAAGCTACCTGTTCTGCCACAACAGTGCAGACCACAAACCCTCTCAGTGCAAAACAACTGGTCCGAAGCCCAAGTGTTTAAACCAAAAGGCTTAGAATGAGTTACACCAAGCAGTAATAAATACAATTGAGTATTTTTAAGATGATGCAAAAGTAAAATGAAGTAGGTAGAAACACAAGTACAGTAAAAGCAAATGAACATTTTTTTTTTTTTTTTTATCTGAACAAGTGCTGAGATCAAAGAAACAAATTTGAGTGTTGAAACTAGAAAACTGGCTAGTTATAAGAAAAAAAACAAGCTAGAAGGCTTCCCTCAAACACAGAAGGGCTTGGGGGCTCAGAAGCCTACAAATAGTCTATACCACTTAACAGGAAAGGCAGGAAATAAGCTTAATTTTTTTTTGTCTGTTTCCCAGATGCTCTCTTTGTACACAGTAGGAGTGCCTGAAATCAGAATATGATCTCACTGCATTCAGTTGAGTGAGCAAATGAGATGGGCCCAGAGGCAGGCTGAGGGGCGGGCAGTTTATCTGACTATGTGACTAACACTTATAAATAATATAACTTATATAATAATATTATATAATATAATATATATAAATAATATAATATATAATATATAAATAATATATAATATAATTATATAAATAATATAAAAATAATATAATATAAATAACACTTATAAATAATATGTTATGTGACTAACACTTATAAATACAGAGAAACCCTCTAGGCTAAGAGTTTAACACTGAATATCAATGAAATGAAACACAATATCCCCCACTTACTGCAGAGACAGAGACCACAGTATTCGATGAAACAATTAAATAGAAAAATAACAGTTAGTACTTTTAATGTACCAGTTCCAATGCGCATAAGGAAATCACAATATGCAATATTTTTGGTATTACTATCAGCAGCATGGGAGTAAATAAATTGGAAATGGAAATGTACTGTAAGTACTCACAACAAAGAAATGACCATCAACAATTAAAACAACATACTATAAAGAAATCTGCACTTTGGAAATGAGATCTTATTTTAAGT